>NC_081137.1:387500-437500 GCF_958295425.1 Solea solea
TGGCCAGGATTGAACGTCCAGTGTGTGCGAATTAGTGACATCTAGTGGTGAAACTGCAGATTGTGACAAATGGACGCTGCCGCCGCCGCCTCTCACTGCTCCCTTTACCGAGCACCTCAGGAAACTACGGCGACCATCACAGACCAGAGAGTGGATCAACAACTTTTGTTAAAAATGAGCACATAAACGTGGTGACATCATGCTTTTATTTTGGCGGTGGTGACAGGGTGACAGGGTGACAGGGTGACACCTGTGTTCTCTCAGTGTTTCAGACTTTATGTGACCGCTGTTACAGAGCCAGGATCCACTGTGCTTTGATGGAAAGTGCTTCAAACTGCACTGTAAAACATTACGAGCTCCACTGGAGGTCTGACGCCATGCTGTGTGTGTCTGTGTGCGTGTGTGTGTGTGCGTGTGTGTGTGTGCGTGTGTGTGCGCGCGTGTGTGAGAGAGAGAGAGAGAGACTGACGTCTGTAAACCACTCACTCTCACACACTAAAGTCCACAGAGAAAATCAGTGATTTTAGCTGCTGGTCCTCTGCTGCCTCGTGTGGTCACTTTGTGTCACTGAGTTAAGTGTAAATTAAATATTTTTAATGCTCAAGTGACAAAATAAGACATTTGACCTCAGTGAGGGAGGCAGCAGTGGATCAACCACTCACAGATCATGTGACTGCGTCACTGTTTTCACATGATTAAAGAAGAATGTGGCACAGAATCATAACAGAGGCCAGAAATAATTGACCTTTGACCCCTGGTGTTTTCACTGTCAGCACAAATACTAGAGAGGAGACGAGGTGAGAGGACACAAGGAGCGGAAACGAGGTGAGGAGATGAGGAGAGGACACAAGGAGAGGAGACGAGGTGAGGAGATGAGGAGAGGACACAAGGAGAGGAGACGAGGTGAGGAGATGAGGAGAGGACACAAGGAGAGGAGACGAGGAGAGGAGACGAGGTGAGGAGATGAGCAGAGCAGACGAGCAGAGGAGAGTAGTGTAGTGAAGCGAGTTTCCTGTCTGACACTGACCTCTAGTGGACACTTTGCCTCTCTACATTGAATTGTTCTCATGTAAAGCACCAGTTCCCAGTTTACTCTCGTTTACACGGTTTCATAGCTCCTCCTCGTCGTGGGCGGAGTCGTCACGCAAACACACAGACATGTGACTTGTAGAGCCGTTGTTTTGGGTGTAATGACAGAATGGTCGAGGACTTCCTGTACGACTGGAGCGCTGACTCTCTGACACACCACACTCCTCTGTTCGGTATCCACGTTTTACACATTTGCTAAATGTTGGAGATGAACGCACGTGTGCTCTCATGACTCTTCAGTGTCTCTGACACCATCAGAGGCAGGAATTGAACCAACAACCAAAAAAAACAAACAAACAACAAAACAAAGAACCTTTCAAACAAACGAACCAACGAACAAAAGTGTCCGTCTGCCGTTTGCGTCATTTCAATTTCAACGAGGATTTCCACTTCATCATCATCATCTGCAGCGACTGTGCTGTGAGCGCCCCCCTGTGTCTGGAACCCACATCAAACACATTTTACACACTTTAACAAAAGGCTCAGCACATAAAATCTATGACGTCTTTAAGAACACGTCACGTCTTTATCTCACTGTGAGACAGGAAACTGAAGTCTGTAAACACTCACTCTCCCACACCAAAGCCCACAGAGAGAATCAGTGATTTTTAAACATCCCACACACACACACACACTGCTGCCTCCATCACTAAGTTCTTTTTTTCTTTTTTTTTTGTCACTTCAGCTTTTGAAATCCTTTGTTCAGACTGACCTCAGTGACACAAAGTGACCACACGAGGCAGCAGAGGAGCAGCAGCTCCTGTGTCCCCGTCAGCTAAAATCACTGATTCTCTCTGTGGGCTTTGGTGTGGGAGAGTGAGTGTTTACAGACTTCAGTTTCCTGTCTCACAGTGAGATAAAGACGTGACGTGTTCTTAAAGACATCGTAGACTTAAACTGACGGAGATTTGATGAAGAATTGTGTGTTTTTCTTCAGTGGCAGCCATGTTTTCACTGAGACTGAGCCTCTGTGTCCTGGTGTTCAGCAGCAGGGGGCGCTCACAGCACAGCTCTAGTGCTGAACTATCACTTTAACGTCTCATCTTAAACTTTAGACCAGTTTCTTAACATTAGAGTCTAAAAATATCGCAGTGAATCATGAGGGAAGTGACACGAGTGAGTCTTCCCTTTGTCTTCTGTCTGTCTGCAGGAGACGCCACAACATGCCGTCGCTGCTTGTCCACACCTTTGTCTGTGTCTGTGTCCTCACAGGTAAGTGTCCTCGCCTGTCCCCTCTTTAAAGGACACTTGTCTCGTGTGTGTGTGTGTGTGTGTGTGTGTGTGCTGTTGAACGTATGCATCTGATGAATGTTCTTTTAATCTGTGCTCGTGTGTGTTCGCTCACAGTGAGTCTTCACCGCGATCACGTGACGCGTGCAGTGAAGAACCATCACCGCGCTGTCGCTGTCACAAAACTGACCCATTCTCTCTGTGTGTGTGTGTGTGTGTGTGTGTGTGTCTCAGTGCCGGCCCATGTGTCCACTCACACCACAGAGACGGTGGTGGGCGTGGCCGGGCGGAAGGTCACGCTGCCGTGTCGGGCGGAGGCGGAGAAGCAGAGGGACGTGGAGGTGTGTTGGGGGAGGGGCGAGCCGTCCGTCTTCACCTGCCACAACACCGTCATCTACGCCACAGGAGACAAGATCTCCTACAGGAGGTCGTACAGGTAACCTGACCTCTGACCTCTGACCCCAACCACTGACCTCTGACCCTGACTATTTCTGTCCTCTGCAGATACTCCCTGTCCTCATCCTCGTCTCTGTCCATCGCCCTCACTCGTCCATCAGACTCTGGCTTTTATCACTGCAGAGTTCAACTGCCCGGTCTTTTCAACGACCAGACGACCAGCGTTCACCTCATCGTCGCCAGCTGTAGGTTCACCCGTTCACCTCATCGTCGCCAGCTGTAGGTTCACACGTTCACCTCATCGTCGCCAGCTGTAGGTTCACACGTTCACCTCATCGTCGCCAGCTGTAGGTTCACACGTTCACCTCATCGTCGCCAGCTGTAGGTTCACACGTTCACCTCATCGTCGCCAGCTGTAGGTTCACACGTTCACCTCATCGTCGCCAGCTGTAGGTTCACACGTTCACACGTTTACCTCATCATCATCAGCTGTAGGTTCACACGTTCACCTCATCATCATCAGCTGTAGGTTCACACATTCACCTCATCATCATCAGCTGTTGGTTCACACGTTCACCTCATCATCATCAGCTGTAGGTTCACACGTTCACCTCATCATCATCAGCTGTTGGTTCACACGTTTACCTCATCATCATCAGCTGTAGGTTCACACGTTCACCTCATCATCATCAGCTGTAGGTTCACACATTCACCTCATCATCATCAGCTTTAGGTTCACACGTTCACCTCATCATCATCAGCTGTGGGTTCACGCGTTCACACGTTCACCTCATCATCATCAGCTGTAGGTTCACACGTTCACCTCATCATCATCAGCTGTAGGTTCACACGTTCACCTCATCATCACCAGCTGTAGGTTCACACGTACACCTTACCTTCAGCTTTATGTTCACACGTTCACCTCATCATCCTGTCACGTGTGTGTCCTCCTGCAGATCCGTCTGTCCTCCCTGACAGTGAGGACAGGACTTTCACTGATGCTGGAGCAGCTACAGGAGTCCAGAGAGGACAAACAGGGGACACCACAGGAGGCGTGACAGCAGCAGACACAGGAAGTGATGTCACCGCCACCACACAGCCAATGACGGCGCTGGTTCAGGTACTGAAGAGACGGACGGTGACTTTCACCCTCTGTAAACAAGACACACACACACACTGAACTAAAGACACAAACATCTGCATCAGTTTAAGTCTAAACGTCTTTATCTCACTGACAGGAAACTCAAGTTTCTCTCTCACACCAAACCTCACAGAGAAAATCAGTGATTTTTTCGCTCACGCGGACACAGGAGCTGCTGGTCCTCTGCTGCCTCCATCACGAAGTTCAAATGTCTTATTTTCTAAATTTGACTGTAAAAATCCTTCAGTCAGATTTACGTCAGTGACACAAAGTGACCACACGAGGCAGCAGTAGACCAGCAGCTCCTGTGTCCCCATGAGCTAAAATCACTGATTTTCTCTATGGACTTTGGTGTGGGAGAGTGAAAAAAAGTGATTTCAGAGAGTTACCTCATAAAATCCATGTCAGCTTAACTCTTAAGAACGTGTTCACGTCTTTATCTCACTGTTAGACAGACTTTTCCAACAGGAGCTGCTGGTCTGCTGCTGCCTCGTGTGGTCACTTTGTGTCACTTCAAATAAATGCGATAAATGTGAACGAAGAATTTCAAATGCCGAATTTGACAAAATAAGACATCTGAACTTTGTGATGGAGGCAGCAGTGGATCAACAACTCCTGTGTGCTGTGATGTTAAAATCACTGATTTTCTCTGTGGACTTTGGTGTGGGAGAGTGAGTGGTTCACAAAGCCTTTATATTCGCTTTGTAAACGTTTCATATTTCGCTGTAAGTCCACGCTGACGACAGAACTAATGAATTCAATAACTGTGTCTGTTTGTTGACAGTCTGTCCAGCAGAAGCAGCAAGTGAATGGTCCACAGATGTTCATAGGAAACACACTGAGACTGTCCTTCATCATCTTCATCCCTGTTCTGCTGCTGACTGCTGCCTACAGTCAGTACACACACACACACACACACACACACACACACACACACACACACACACGCACACACGCACAACAACAATAATTATCAGCTTTGTTTCATTTCCTGCGTGCAGGAGTGTGGGGGTGTGGCCAGAGAGCAAAGACTGACAGGAGGCTCAACCAATCAGAGGACGAGGACATACACACCTGTGTGTAGACACGCACACATTTGTTTGTTGTTATTGTCAAATGGTCTTCATTCTATTATTGATCAATCATTCACTTAAAAAACAAGAAAAGGTTTTTGTTCCAGTTGGGCTTCCGTACTTTCTGTCGTCACCGTGAACCTGTTGTGGTTTTTCCTGTGCGTTTGGTTTCCGTGGCGACGCGTTCAAAGTGAGTCCTCTGTGTTTTTGTCCTGATGGTAAACAGATCAATAACATGTAAACAAATAAAAATCAAAATCAGTGTCCTGCCTCATCAATCCCCTTCCTCACACCCCTGCGGTTGCACTGTGTGACCAGCAGAGGGAGACAGAGACCGTGGAATACTCATAAGTGTGTTCTCAGAACTGGATAAAATAGCTCCGTCCCCTCTGCCTTGAAGACAATTTTGTCGTGGCGGCCACTCGTGGTACTCGTGTTTTTTTTTGCTAGCATCTTCAGCTAGCTGGCTCATCGTCTGCTAGTTTCTTTCCTCTAAAATCAAGGGAGAAACGCGTCAAAGTTAGCGGTAACCCCGAATTAAACGGAGACGTAAGGCAGTTCCCTGACTGTGCCACAGGGCGTCGCTGTTGTACTGTCTGTGTGGCAGGAGTTAAGCAAAAACGTTCTCCCAGGACACCGTCGTTTTACAGCCTCGTCCGTGCAGGGCGCCATTTTGGCTCAGAGTTGACTTTCCCTTGCCCCGCAAGGTAAGCACTGTGAGCCACGTCCCGTATTTTGTTGTTCGTATGTGTTTAAACCACCTAATATTGTCTTTTTATGATCCTTTGTGTTAACCAGTAGTTCAGACCATTGTTTGACATGCTTTTATGACATGTTTTTGTGTTGTAATGACTGTGGCTAGCATGCTGTTAGCAAGGCAAATGTGGTATAAAGTGTAAGTTAGCATATCAGTATCTTTTCTATGACATGAACTATTGATTTGAAATTTAATTTACTTTTCTGATTTGATTTTGTAGAAATCTTTATTTTTGATACTGAATATATTGAAGATGGGTTTTCTTTGTGTTAATTGAATTGAATTGAATGACTTTATTCCTCCCCCAGGGGGGAAACACACATTCACAACAGCTCAGTTAAGAAACGAGAATAGAATAAAAAATAAAATAAAAATAAAATACAATAGTAAGAAAATTACAAAAAATAAAAAGTAAAAAAGATAAAATTACAGTCTAATATAGAGTAGGTATCAGGAGTAAGTAGGAAAGTGAGTGGACATTTACGACGAGGAGTTAAATATCCCAACAGCAGTGGGGATGAAGGACTTTCTGTAGCGCTCCGTCCTACACTGAGGGTGCCGGAGCCTGCCGCTGAAGGAGCTGCCTTGCCCCTCCACAGTCAGGTGCAGTGGGTGGAGTGTGTTCTCCATGATACACAGGACAGTCTGGATAACGTCCTCCTCTGTCCCACCTCCTCCACCGATTCCAGCGAGCAGCCCAGGACAGAGCCGGCCCTCCTGGCCAGCCTGTTCAGTTTCTTTCTGTCCCGGTCCTTGCTGCCCGCTCCCCAGCAAACCACAGCATAGTGGATGGCAGAGGCCACCACAGAGTCATAAAAAGTCCAGAGTAGAGGTCTGCACACTCCGAAGGACCTCAGTCTCCTCAGGAGGTGGAGGCGACTTTGACCCTTTTTGTACAGGGTGTCTTTGTGAATGGTCCAGTTCAGTTTATTATTGAGGTGAACACCCAGGTATTTAAAGTTATTCACCAGCTCAATGTCCGAGCCCTGGATGCTCACCGGTGGGTGTGGTGGGGTCTTTTTCCAGAAGTCGATCACCATCTCCCTCGTCTTTCCGGTGTTCAAGCACAAGAAGTTGCTCTCACACCAGTCCACGAAGTCCTCGATGACCGACCAGTACTCCAGCTCGTCCCCCTCAGACACGCAGCCTTAAGAGTAGAGCGGCAACTAACGATTATTTTCATCATCGATTAATCTGCCGATTGTTTTCTCCATTAATCATTTGGTCCATAAAATATCAGAAAACCTTAAATGATTGTTGATCGGTGTTCGTCAAATCTGGAAATGATGATGTTCTCAATGTCTTGTTTTGTCCACAAACCAAAGTCATTCACTTTTAATGATTTCTTTGTTATCCAGAGCAAAGAAATGAAGAAAATAATCACTTTTAAGAATTTTAAACAATCGGAAACTTTGTTTTAATCATGAAAAAAGCTTCAAACGGATTAATTGATGATCAAAAGAGTTGTTGATTAATTTAGTAATCAATTAATAATTGATTAACCTATCACGGACAACTCATTCTCGTCTTAATGCTGTAGCAAAGTTTAATCCCTGAGTCCTATCTGAACACAAAAGTGATTTATAACAGTGACTCATTAGGCAACCACCGTAAACCTTACATTAGAAGATTCACTGTCCGTTAAATCTGTTCATTCTTCTTCTTCTTCTTCTTCTTCTTCTTCTCCTCCTCATCAGGTGGATACAACTCTTTGTGGTCCATGGCACCAACTACTGTGCAGGAGGATTCAAAATGCAACTGGCTCCTTCTGCCGTGACATTACACATTAGATGTGTCTCACTCATTCACGTATTCACGTTTCAGAAAATTCAACGTAAGCCAAAGTCATAGAGCGCTTCCTGTTTCGTGGCGAATGGTCTGACATCAGAGACAAACAACAATAATCATATTTTTCAAATATTTCATCAAAAATGAAAATCTTTGTTTTGAAAAAATACATGTTTTCAGTTTTCAAACATGACATCGATAAAAGGATTGTTTTATACTGTCATATATATTTGTTTATTATATTTTAAATCTGTTTTATCACACACAGATATCATTTATCACAAGTGTGTGTGTGTGTGTGTGTGTGTGTGTCCGTCCTCTGATTGGTTGAGCCTCCTGTCAGTCTTTGCTCTCTGGCCACACCCCCACACTCCTGCGCACAGGAAATGAAACAGAGCTTGTTATTATTGTTGTGTGTGTGTGTGTGCGTGCGTGTGCGTGTGTGTGTGTGTGCACTGACTGTACAGCAGCAGCAGAGCAGGGATGACGATGATGAAGGACAGTCTCAGTGTGTTTCCTATGAACATCTCCTGCTGGACAGACTGTCAACAAACAGACACAGTTATTGAATGCATTAGTTCTGTCGTCAGCGTGGACTTACAGCCAAATGTGAACGTTTATGAGGTTTGGTGTGAGAGAGAAACTTGAGTTTCCTGTCAGTGAGATAAAGACGTTTAGACTTAAACTGATGCAGATGTTTGTGTCTTTAGTTCAGTGTGTGTGTCTCTGATGGCAGCCATGTTGTGTGTCTCTTGTTTACAGAGGGTGAAAGTCACCGTCCGTCTCTTCAGTACCTGAACCAGCGCCGTCATTGGCTGTGTGGTGGCGGTGACATCACTTCCTGTGTCTGCTGCTGTCACGTCTCCTGTGGTGTCCCCTGTGGTGTCCCCTGTGTGTCCTCTCTGGACTCCTGTAGCTGCTCCAGCATCAGTGAAAGTCCTGTCCTCACTGTCAGGGAGGACAGGCAGATCTGCAGGAGGACACACACACGTGACAGGATGATGAGGTGAACGTGTGAACATATGGTTGATGACAGTAGCGTACCGTGGGGTTTCAGTCAGGGCCTTCAGTAAAAAAAAACAAAAAAAACACACAAACACCGACTATATTCACGAGACAGTTGATCTGCAACAACCATAGTGCACACGCACACCACTGCGCATCGATAGGCTCCTGCATCATTACCACCACATCTTCCGTTAAGTCACTCAGCAACCGCAATTTCTCAAGCCACTATATGACACAAAAACAAACACACCTAAGCATAGGCGTCAGCTACGTGGCGGAACACGTCCCCGGCACTATTTATGATCAACAGTTTTGTCCTCACCACTTCTAAAAAATGTTATCAATTTATCATTAACACTCCAACTACCGTAAATGATGTACGTCTTCGGTGTAGGTCTTCCTCTTAAAATAATTTCCTTCTTTTCTCCAAACGATCGCCGTGAAAAGTGCACACGAAGGAGATCAGAAACCCGAGATCAAAACCCGCCAAAGGTTCAAACATCGTTGATGACAACAGCGGGGGCTAGCACCAGACACATCGCTGGGCCTGGGGCGTTCTGTCACTATGCATCAAATTTTGATTGGCTGACGACACATCAGTCAAAGTTATAACCAAATAGGAAATGGCAGCTTCAACGAAAGGCCAGCAATACTACTAGAGCAGGTCTGCGGAGCTATGATGCGTTTAATGACATATGGAAAATCCAGCTCAGCTTCACAAAAAATAACCATATTCTTTCTGGAAATATAATCATAACATACTGAAAAAGTAATTGAATTCAGACACGTTCAGACACACATTAATTTTATTATTATTAAAGAATAAATACTACTAATAATAATAATAATAAAAAAAAAAAAAAAAATACTTTTTTGATGTTGTCAGGGCCAGCAGAGAAGGCCCTGCTGGCCCTGCTGGTTGATGATGATTAAGATATCAAGGACTTAAACATGAGTGTCATCTATGACTGTGTATGTCTACATTTCCCAAAAAAAAACCTGAACTATGACTTTAAAATACTGTGTGTCTTCATGTGGAGACACATGTGTCTCACCTGTGTCCACGGTCAAATCAAAGTGGTGTTTTTCATCATTGAACAAGCCGGGAATGTGCACTCTGCAGCCGTAGACTCCGCTGTCTGTCTCTGTGACGCTCAGTATGGTCAGAGACACGTCTCCTCTGTCCAGTCGTCCCAGCAGCTGGTATCTGTTGGACACTCTGGTTTCTTCTGTCACCTTCGTTTTTTCTGCCTCAACAATCAAGGGCCAGCAGCCATTCGTACTTATCTGTCCTCTGTTCCAGCAGACGGACAGAAGACCGTGAGTGTCCACGTCATAGTGACACGGCAGGGTGACGTCCTCACCTGTGCGACCTTTAACCTTCGTGCCGTCTCCTTCACCCACTGTGGACACAGACACACTGTCTTCTAAAGGTCCTCACAGCCTGTCACCTGACATTAGATTTATTTTTGAAGTGTCAAATGTCCGTTTTCTTGATGAACTAACGAAAACAAAAACCTCTTCAGAAAAACCTGAATTAGTCCTTTAAACAATAAACACACTGAACAACAACAAATACAACTTTTAGTTTTTAGCAAATCATTCAAAATGGAGAAATAAAGGACATGAAATGATGTCATTTGTATTAAAGAGATAAAATGACACATTTGATCATATAGGTCATATAAATATAGCCGATTTAAGTGGTTTTAAAACACACACACACACACACGTACCTGTGAGCAGAGCGAGCAGCAGAGCGACCCTCATGATGAACACTGATCAACTGTCACCACACACACACACACATATATGTAAGTGTGGTTCGCTGAGTCACACACGCGCCTCAAAGGTGAAACTAAATTTAGTTCTGGTTTAGTTACATTACATTACATGTCATTTAGCAGACGCTTTTATCCAAAGCGACTTACAATAGGTGCATTTAAACATTTGGGTACAAATAAGAGCTTCAAGTAAGCCAAACTATGAAGTGCTAGTCATAAGTGCGATGTATAAGGGTTTTTTTTTTTCTCTTTTTTGTCGCCGTCGTCTTAGTCGAGGTAGAGTCGGAAGAAATGTGTTTTTAGTCGGCGGTGGAAGATGTGGAGGCTTTCCGCTGTCCGGATGTTGATGGGGAGTCTGGAGTTCTGTAAATGCCTCTGCGATCCTCTCAGTGAGGGGGCAGCGAGCCGGTTTGCAGATGCAGAGCGGAGTGGGCGGCTGGGGTGTAGGTTTTGATCAGTTCCTGAATGTAGGCTGGACCGGATCTGTTTGTAGCATGGAACGCAAGCACTAGAGTCTTGAAGCGGATGCGAGCAGCTACAGGAAGCCAGTGAAGGGAGCGGAGGAGCGGTGTAGTGTGGGAGAAATTTGGTAAGTTGAAGACCAGTCGAGCTGCTGCATTCTGGATGAGTTGCAGTGGTCGTATGGCACACGCAGGGAGACCAGCCAGGAGGGAGTTGCAGTAATCCAAGCGTGAGATGACAAGAGCCTGGACCAGAACCTGTGCCGCCTTCTGGGTTAGAAGAGGCCGTATCCTTCTGATGTTGTACAACATGTATCTGCAAGATCGAGCTGTTGCAGCAATGTTGGCAGTGAGGGAGAGATGGTCATCAAGTGTCACACCCAGGTTCCTTGCGGTATGAGAAGGAGTTACCACAGAGTTGTCGAGGGTGATGGTCAGGTCTGTGGTGGGAGAAAAAGAAACTCAGTCTTGTCGAAATTGAGTTTCAGGTGATGGTCAGACATCCACTGAGAGATGTCGGTCAGACAAGCGGAGATCTGTTCTGCTACATGTGTGTCGGAGCTGGGAAAAGAGAGAATGAGTTGAACTGTCATAGTTCACGTTTAGTCCTGGTTTAGTCCTATATTCTCCAGTGGTTTAGTCCTGGTTTAGTCCTATATTCTCCAGTGGTTTAGTCCTGGTTTATTATTCTGAAAGTTGTCATTGAAAACTCTGTCATGTAAAAGTTATTCACATGAAATGAATCTTCCTTTACTTGATTAAACTGACTTTAGAATTTAAACACCAGCAGTAAACACACAAACCATGATTATTTTCCTTTTTGGGCCAAAAATGCACACAATTCTCCAGAAACAAAGCTAATTTTTCTCGCTTGAAAATCAAGGGCACATCCTGTATCCGATGACCTACTTCCTGTTGGGTGGTCCTGGCTTGCAGGTGTCTTCAGACCGGGTCCCTGGTCTCACTTACGGATTTAGAATAGAATAGAAAATGTCTTTTTTTGTCTCTTGAAGAGGACACAACAACAACGATTACACTAAAAACCACAAGAAAGCACATTCCAATCATTTCAAATAACGGTGCATTTTAAAATAAGTTAAATTAAGGACATTGACGGCATTTTGGGTCAATCTGTGTCTCTCTGTTTCCCACAATGCTGTTCACCAAGGACACAACAATCCTGTTTCATTTACATTTGCACGTCCAACTTAAGTGCAGCAGATGGACCAATGTACAGGTCTCTTCCTGTTTTGGATGACTTACTTCCTGTGTGCAAGTCACGTAAGATTTTATTTTTTTTTAAACCCATTAGCTCCTCCTCCTCCAGGAAGTGCACAGGTTGTAGGACCTCCTACATTTCCTCGAAGTCCTCCTCTTTGTCCGTTTGTCAGTAAACATTAAAGCCGACAGAGTTTGCTGCCGTGTGTCGTTTTACTCGTCACTGTCATCGCTTGTTTTTTCTTTCCTGTGTCTGATTTATTATTTTAACCTGATTTAATTCTGAATTTGTTGTGCAGTGTCAACACCTCATACACTCATGTGAACTGTCCCTTTAACTGCAGCTGTCTGTCGCTCTTCAGTCACGGGACATGAGACAAAGTCAGTTTAAAGTGTGTTGTGAAAAATAAATATATCAGCCAGTATCAACACAGACACTTTTATTTTGAAATTCTACAAAACCACTGTGATTTCCTGAGTTCCTGAAGTTCGAAAAAAGATTTTGGAGTAGATATTGATATTTGAACAGTTTTTGATGACGTACTAGATCAGTCTCTTGAACCCACTTCCTGTTTCGTGGCGGAGGTCGAAATTCGCCCCAAAATTCCCGATGTTTGTCGTGGCCACGCCCCCTTTTGGATCAGCGTAACCTCTCATCTTGACGCATTGTTGTAGTTTTATGTTGACAAAACGTGCAAATCGCCACAAGGTTTAGTTCTAAGTTTATTTCAAACATGAAAACGTGAAATAACAACGAATAGCTAGGACCGCTCGTAGGACTGCGCATCGTCATGAACGGGCCCTCGCCCCACGCAACTCGTCATAGCCGATTTTCATGTAGTTCTGTTCACGTTAATGCTTTCAAAAAGTGGGATTTTAAAGTAGTTTTCCTGCCATTTTAATGTCAACTTTGTCAGGGTTCTGAGGCCACGCCTTTTCACGTAGAGAAAATCCTTTGATGACTTTAAATCGCGAACTTGTCTGGAGCATAAAATAGTTTTTTTGTTTTTCTTGGTGGGCGGAGCTAATGGAAGTTTGGAATCATGCGAGCAGGAGCTTGTGAGTCAGTCTAGGTTTTAAAGGTTGATTCCACCCAAATTGGCAGCAAGAAACAGAATTCTCGAGTTAATGTTGTTGCTTTTTTTCCTGTGATCACAGCCTGTTCCTCAATACAGTGTGTGTGTGTGTGTGTGTGTGTGTGTGTGTGTGTGTGTGTGACTCAGCGAACCACACTTACATATATGTGTGTGTGTGTGGTGACAGTTGATCAGTGTTCATCATGAGGGTCGCTCTGCTGCTCGCTCTGCTCACAGGTACGTGTGTGCGTGTGTGTGTGTGTGTGTTTTAAAACCACTTAAATCGGCTATATTTATATGACCTATATGATCAAATGTGTCATTTTATCTCTTTAATACAAATGACATCATTTCATGTCCTTTATTTCTCCATTTTGAATGATTTGCTAAAAACTAAAAGTTGTATTTGTTGTTGTTCAGTGTTTATTGTTTAAAGGACTAATTCAGGTTTTTCTGAAGAGGTTTTTGTTTTCGTTAGTTCATCAAGAAAACGGACATTTGACACTTCAAAAATAAATCTAATGTCAGGTGACAGGCTGTGAGGACCTTTAGAAGACAGTGTGTCTGTGTCCACAGTGGGTGAAGGAGACGGCACGAAGGTTAAAGGTCGCACAGGTGAGGACGTCACCCTGCCGTGTCACTATGACGTGGACACTCACGGTCTTCTGTCCGTCTGCTGGAACAGAGGACAGATAAGTAAGAATGGCTGCTGGTCCTTGATTGTTGAGGCAGAAAAAACGAAGGTGACAGAAGAAACCAGAGTGTCCAACAGATACCAGCTGCTGGGACGACTGGACAGAGGAAACGTGTCTCTGACCATACTGAGCGTCACAGAGACAGACAGCGGAGTCTACGGCTGCAGAGTGCACATTCCCGGCTTGTTCAATGATGAAAAACACCACTTTGATTTGACCGTGGACACAGGTGAGACACATGTGTCTCCACATGAAGACACACAGTATTTTAAAGTCATAGTTCAGGGTTTTTTGAAGAGATGACTGTGTAGTTTAAGTCTATAATATCTTCAGGACATGTTTCACGTCTTTATCTCACTGTTAGACAGACTTTTCCAACCACTCACTCTCACACACCAAAACCCATAGAGAAGATCAGTGATTTTAGCTGCAGGGACACAGGAGCTGCTGGTCCTCTGCTGCCTCGCGTGGTCACTTTGTGTCACTGAGGTCAATCTGAACGAAAGATTTCAAAAACAAAATTTGACTAAATCAGACGTTAGAACTTAGTGATGGAGGCAGCAGTGGATCAACAACTCCTGTGTGTGTGATGTTAAAATCACTGATTTTCTCTATGGGCTTTGATGTGGGAGAGTGAGTGATTTACAGACTTCAGTTTCCTGTTGGAAAAGTCTGTGTAACAGTGAGATAAAGACGTCAACGTGTTCTGAAGACATCATGGACTTGTTTTGATGTTGATTTTTAGTATAAAAGGCTAAAGTAACAGCAAACACGTACATATTTACTTTAGTCTTCTGACTATATCTATTTTCGTAAACACTCATGGAAGCAAAGAAGGTTTTCGATCTTCTGACTGTTATCCTCTTGTTTTATCACGACATTAACGGCGTCGTGCAGCTCTGCTGTTGACCACGTCCACACCAGTGGACACGGCGACGTCCCCGGGGACGGCGACAGACGCTCACACCTCAGGTAGACAAGCTGATCCATCATGATGTCACGCTGCTGACACGGCTGCTCTGAAAATAGTTGCTTTCACTTCCTCGCCCCCGCAGGTCAGATGACCTCCTCCGCCGCCAGCGCCGTCCTCACTTCCTCCTCCGCCAGCAGCAGCATGACCAGCGAGGACACTGAGGTGAGACGCAAGGCTGTAAAGGACACGCATCACATCGTAAAGCCATATGTGACGTGTTGCCTGTAGTCCTCTTCAGACAGGATTGGTTTTACATGAGGAGGTGAAGGTCCCTGGGGTTAAAAGGTCCAGAGAAATGACCCCAGGTAATCCTAATCCTGAGCGACCACGGAACGTTCCCTGTGGTGACATCACGTAAATCCACCTCCCCATGTGAAACTAGGCCGAGGCCACGTGGCTAATAAAACGTCAATGAAATGAAAACCAGTCGAGGACTCCCTGGTCTAGTTTTGTGTTTCAGCTTTTGTCGGCAGCATGTAAACATTTGTCTTTTTGTTTCTTTGCATCAGTTTAAGGTCATCTTTGTGTCTTTGTGTCGTCGCGTTCTTTAGCGTCCGTTACTCAGTGCAGGTGTTTGTGTTCTGCGTCACAGGAAGTCAGCGCTGTGGCTGTGGCTCTGCTCTGCGCTTTCTTCGGCTTCATCGGTTTGATCACAGTGGGCGGAGTCATCGTCATCATCGGTCAGTTAAAAACCGCTTTATTGTCCTTTTTGTAATATTTCAGATTCTGTGCTGATTCATTTTTTCCAATGCTTTTGTTTCTGCAGCAAGAAAATGGAGGCAACTCAAAGTGTAAGTTCTCTGCAGTGACACACACACACACACACAGGGAAGCTTCCTTCAGCGTGGTCTGTTGTTGGTGGTCGGTTAATGCTGACAAAGCTGACAAATGTCTCTGCTGACAAATCACCATTCAGCAGTTTCCTGTCAGGGTCTCGGCATCGTCTCCACACCGGTTCAGAGGCGGAAACAAAGTGAGGAAACCTCAAAAACCTCACGTTTCTCAAGAAGTGACATGTGGAGACGTGTCAGGGCGGCGCGTCCTGTGAATAAAGTTACTCACACTCACTGTGACACAATGTTGGAGCATCATTGACTGTTAGCTCAGGTTTAAACCCAAGTTTAGCTTTTGCTAGCTGTTAAGCACCGACAGTAAGTTACTCTGTTGTTGTTTTTTAGCACCTAGCAAAAAGAGGCTAGCTGGCTAAATATTTGCAGTCAATCTTTCAGCTTCTGGTAAATTATAATGAAAAAGAATGTTTTACTCGCAGTAAACAAAGAAAGAAACAATGGGGGCGGGGATTAACCCCTCACTCTGCAGTGTTAGCTAGGTGTCATGAAACATGTTGGTGTTAACACCAGTTAGCATTCCATTACATTAACATTACAGTCATGTAATGTTAGCAGCAGTTAGCATTCCTGCATATTATTCAGACAGACAGGTGAATGATAAGGACTGGTGAACGATGAGGACAGGTGAACGATGAGGACAGGTGAATGACGAGGACAGGTGAACGATGAGGACAGGTGAATGATGAGGACAGGTGAACGATGAGGACAGGTGAACGATGAGGACAGGGGAATGATGAGGACAGGTGAACGATGAGGACAGGTGAATGACGAGGACAGGTGAACGATGAGGACAGGTGAATGATGAGGACAGGTGAACGACGAGGACAGGTGAACGATGAGGACAGGTGAACGATGAGGACAGGGGAATGATGAGGACAGGTGAACGATGAGGACAGGGGAATGACGAGGACAGGTGAATTGGCAATAATTCAGGTTCCTGAGTGAGTGAATATTTGTGACCTTTGACCCATGTTGACTGACACATTATGTGTTTACATATTTTATCTTGTCAGCACTTTCATTTGTAAAGTTTGCCTTTAATTTAAATCCTTGTGAGTGGTAACGTCACTCTTTTACTTGTACTGAAGTAAAACGTTGTCAAAGTAGTGGTTCTTTTACTGGAGTATGTCAGTACTGTGTGTGAGAACAAACGTAAGCCCTGATTCTCTGTCCCTCAGTCCTCAGCCTCTGGTCAGCTCCTCGTTGTCCACGCTGCAGCTCCAGAGTCGCGGTGCGGACGAGAACATTTATCAGATGGACGAGGGCGTGTACGACTCCTGTCCCTGACTGCTGACACGACAAGCTCTGGACACACTGTGTGTGTGTGTGTGTGTGTGTGGACCCACGTCCACTGTCACGGCGACGCCTTTAAAGAGACAGCGAACAACGAGACGAGAGAAAGCTGCAGGCCTGGGTCACAACCAACCACAGAAGTTCACATTGTTCATGTCTCACTTTTGTCCACTGAGACACGAACATGAGACATTCCAGAACGCTGACATCACAGGGTCACGTGGGGGATTAAGTGGTAGAAGATGGACGGATGAGGGGCAATCAGATAAAAGGGTGAAAGGTCATATTATAACGTGGTCAATCAGACAAAACATCCCATAAATCTCCTATATTCACACATATCTGATGTAAAATAAACACGGTTTATGTTTAAGCACCGTTGTTGAACGAATGGTAGTGAAATTTGGTGTTTTTTGTGATGATTTATTAGTTTTGATGGATATTGTAAATATGTGACGTGTGACTTAAATGTTACTAACTCTGAATATGACTCATGATTTCACAGCAGATCATCATGGAGCAGACACAGGTCTCACCAGGTCAAAGGTCAAAGGTCAAGTCAACCTGGTTCAGCTTCTCTAAACCACAAAAAATTAAATTCAATAATATGAAGAATCGGCTGAAATAAACCTCACAGAGAAAACCAGTGATTTTAACATCACACACACAGGAGTTGTTGATCCACTGCTGCCTCCATCACGTTCTAATGTCGGCATTTAAAAATCTTCATTCAGATTGACCTCAGTGACACAAAGTGACCACACGAGGCAGCAGAGGACCAGCAGCTAAAATCACTGATAGAGTGAGTGGTTTACAAACGTCAGTTTCCTGTCTCACTTTGTTTGTCTCAGATTAAGACGTGAAACATGTTCTAAAGTGTTTGGTTTAGTGGCTAAAATCTGTTTTTCACTCTGATAAAACACTCCTCCCAGATCACGTCCCCAAATGGACATGAGACGACACCACTGTCTCTCTGTTTGTGTTATTAATGATTCATTGTTTAATACTGCAGGGAAGGTTGTAAACAACATTCCAGAGAAACACTTCCCAGCAGAGACATGGTCCTCCCTCTCAGAGACATGGTCCTCCCTCTCAGAGACATGGTCCTCGTCCAATCACAAGTGCTGCGTCAGAAGCTGTGAGGTTCTTGCGAGGTAAGGTCGTCTTTGTCTTCTCTGTAGTATTATTATTATTATTAGCATTGTTATTATTATTATTGATCTTTTCCCATCTTCTGTGTGTGTGTGTGTGTGTGTGTTGATAACAGTGATTTTTTGATAAAGGAATCAAACCTTTCTTCTTTTCTTCTTTTGGTTTCGTATACAGAGAAACAGAAACTGTTAAAACATTGTCTGTGTGCGCGCATGTTAGTTTTAACTTTAATTTAATTATTAGTATTTTTTCTTCACTGAATCAGTCATTTTATTTCCATCGTTATTTAGTTAGTTAGTTAGTTAGTTAGTTAGTTAGTTCCACATCTTAACTGTTAACTGCCGCTTCCCTTTCCTGTGTCAGGTTCTTTGATCCAAGCATTCATCAGTCACGTGACTCTGTCAACAACAGGTCAGAGGTCATCTCCATATTATACTGATGAAAGTAAAAATGTTCTCTGTTTTAATGTGGATCTAAATAAACCACAACGTCTGCTTCTGGTTCTTCTTCCTGACAGCAATGGCTCTGGTGCACTACCCAGCCGAGGGCGTCCCATTGAAGGACGACAAGAAGTATAGTCAGTTTGAAGGCCAGCCTGGAGCACCTGGAGCACCTGGAGCACCTGGAGCACCTGGAGCACCTGTGGCCATGGAGTGCACCACGGTGACCATAACCACGGAGCCTCGAGACCACGTCGTCTGGTCCCTCGCCAATTTTTTCTACGCAAACTTCTGTTGCCTGGGACTGGCAGCTTTAATCTGCTCCATCAAGGTGAGACCAAACTTGAAAATGTCACAGATCACATGACCAGTCACTTTCTGTTCATCCACACTAAAACACAACCACAAAGTTTTCAGAATAAAATGATCAGCTTCACTCTGTCCACACTAAAACACAACAACAAAGTTTTCAGAATAAAATGATCAGCTTTACTCTGTCCAAACTGAAGCACAACCACAATGTTTTCAGAATAAAATGATCAGCTTCACTCTGAATAAAATAAAATGAACAGCTTCACTCTGTCCACACTAAAACACAACCACAATGTTTTCAGAATAAAATGATCAGCTTCACTCTGTCCACACTGAAGCACAACCAGAATGTTTTCAGAATAAAATGATCAGCTTCACTCTGTCCACACTAAAACACAACAAATTTTTCAGAATAAAATGATCAGCTTCACTCTGTCCACACTAAAACACAACCACAAAGTTTTCAAAATAAAATGATCAGCTTCACTCTGAATAAAATAAAATGAACAGCTTCACTCTGTCCACACTGAAGCACAACCACAATGTTTTCAGAATAGGTGAACAGCTTCACTCTGTCCACACTAAAACACAACCACAATGTTTTCAGAATAAAATGATCAGCTTCACTCTGTCCACACTAACACACAACCACAAAGTTTTCAGAATAGGTGAACAGCTTCACTCTGTCCACACTAAAACACAACCACAACGTTTTCAGAATAGGTGAACAGCTTCACTCTGTCCACACTAAAACACAACCACAATGTTTTCAGAATAAAATGATCAGCTTCACTATGTCCACACTAAAACACAACCACAAAGTTTTCAGAATAAAATGAACAGCTTCACTCTGTCCACACTGAAGCACAACCACAATGTTTTCATAATAAAATTATCAGCTTCACTCTGTCCACACTAAAACACAACCACAACGTTTTCAGAATAAAATGATCAGCTTCACTCTGTCCACACTAAAACACAACCACAAAGTTTTCAAAATAAAATGATCAGCTTCACTCTGTCCACACTGAAGCACAACCGGAATGTTTTCAGAATAAAATGATCAGCTTCACTCTGTCCACACTAAAACACAACAACAAAGTTTTCAGAATAAAATGATCAGCTTCACTCTGTCCACACCAAAACACAACCACAAAGTTTTCAGAATAAAATGATCAGCTTCACTCTGTCCACACTAAAACACAACCACAAAGTTTTCAAAATAAAATGATCAGCTTCACTCTGTCCACACTGAAGCACAACCGGAATGTTTTCAGAATAAAATGATCAGCTTCACTCTGTCCACACTGAAGCACAACCACAATGTTTTCATAATAAAATTATCAGCTTCACTCTGTCCACACTAAAACACAACCACAACGTTTTCAGAATAAAATGATCAGCTTCACTCTGTCCACACTAAAACACAACCACAAAGTTTTCAGAGTATAATTATCAGCTTCACTCTGTCCACACTAAAACACAACAACAACGTTTTCAGAATAAAATGATCACCTTCACTCTGTCCACACTAAAACACAACCACAACGTTTTCAGAATAAAATGATCAGCTTCACTCTGTCCACACTAAAACACAACCACAATGTTTTCAGAATAAAATGATCAGCTCCACATTGTCCACGCTGAAGCACAACCACAATGTTTTCAGAATAAAATGATCAGCTTCACTCTGTCCACACTAAAACACAACCACAACGTTTTCAGAATAAAATGATCAGCTTCACTCTGTCCACACTAAAACACAACCACAAAGTTTTCAAAATAAAATGATCAGCTTCACTCTGTCCACACTGAAGCACAACCAGAATGTTTTCAGAATAAAATGATCAGCTTCACTCTGTCCACACTAAAACACAACCACAAAGTTTTCAAAATAAAATGATCAGCTTCACTCTGTCCACACTGAAGCACAACCAGAATGTTTTCAGAATAAAATGATCAGCTTCACTCTGTCCACACTAAAACTCAACAACAAAGTTTTCAGAATAAAATGATCAGCTTCACTCTGTCCACACCAAAACACAACCACAAAGTTTTCAGAATAAAATGATCAGCTTCACTCTTTCCACACTAAAACACAACCACAAAGTTTTCAAAATAAAATGATCAGCTTCACTCTGTCCAAACTGAAGCACAACCACAATGTTTTCAGAATAAAATGAACAGCTTCACTCTGTCCACACTGAAGCACAACCACAATGTTTTCATAATAAAATTATCAGCTTCACTCTGTCCACACTAAAACACAACCACAACGTTTTCAGAATAAAATGATCAGCTTCATTCTGTCCACACTAAAACACAACCACAAAGTTTTCAGAATAAAATGATCAGCTTCACTCTGTCCAAACTGAAGCACAACCACAATGTTTTCAGAATAAAATGATCAGCTTCACTCTGTCCACACTGAAGCACAACCGGAATGTTTTCAGAATAAAATGATCAGCTTCACTCTGTCCACACTAAAACACAACAACAAAGTTTTCAGAATAAAATGATCAGCTTCACTCTGTCCACACCAAAACACAACCACAAAGTTTTCAGAATAAAATGATCAGCTTCACTCTGTCCACACTAAAACACAACCACAAAGTTTTCAAAATAAAATGATCAGCTTCACTCTGTCCACACTGAAGCACAACCGGAATGTTTTCAGAATAAAATGATCAGCTTCACTCTGTCCACACTGAAGCACAACCACAATGTTTTCATAATAAAATTATCAGCTTCACTCTGTCCACACTAAAACACAACCACAACGTTTTCAGAATAAAATGATCAGCTTCACTCTGTCCACACTAAAACACAACCACAAAGTTTTCAGAGTATAATTATCAGCTTCACTCTGTCCACACTAAAACACAACAACAACGTTTTCAGAATAAAATGATCACCTTCACTCTGTCCACACTAAAACACAACCACAACGTTTTCAGAATAAAATGATCAGCTTCACTCTGTCCACACTAAAACACAACCACAATGTTTTCAGAATAAAATGATCAGCTCCACATTGTCCACGCTGAAGCACAACCACAATGTTTTCAGAATAAAATGATCAGCTTCACTCTGTCCACACTAAAACACAACCACAACGTTTTCAGAATAAAATGATCAGCTTCACTCTGTCCACACTAAAACACAACCACAAAGTTTTCAAAATAAAATGATCAGCTTCACTCTGTCCACACTGAAGCACAACCAGAATGTTTTCAGAATAAAATGATCAGCTTCACTCTGTCCACACTAAAACACAACCACAAAGTTTTCAAAATAAAATGATCAGCTTCACTCTGTCCACACTGAAGCACAACCAGAATGTTTTCAGAATAAAATGATCAGCTTCACTCTGTCCACACTAAAACTCAACAACAAAGTTTTCAGAATAAAATGATCAGCTTCACTCTGTCCACACCAAAACACAACCACAAAGTTTTCAGAATAAAATGATCAGCTTCACTCTTTCCACACTAAAACACAACCACAAAGTTTTCAAAATAAAATGATCAGCTTCACTCTGTCCAAACTGAAGCACAACCACAATGTTTTCAGAATAAAATGAACAGCTTCACTCTGTCCACACTGAAGCACAACCACAATGTTTTCATAATAAAATTATCAGCTTCACTCTGTCCACACTAAAACACAACCACAACGTTTTCAGAATAAAATGATCAGCTTCATTCTGTCCACACTAAAACACAACCACAAAGTTTTCAGAATAAAATGATCAGCTTCACTCTGTCCAAACTGAAGCACAACCACAATGTTTTCAAAATAAAATGATCAGCTTCACTCTGTCCACACTGAAGCACAACCACAATGTTTTCAGAATAAAATGATCAGCTTCACTCCGTCCACACCAAAACACAACCACAAAGTTTTCAGAATAAAATGATCAGCTTCACTCTTTCCACACTTAAACACAACCACTAAGTTTTCAAAATAAAATGATCAGCTTCACTCTGTCCAAACTGAAGCACAACCACAATGTTTTCAGAATAAAATGATCAGCTTCACTCTGTCCACACTAAAACACAACCACAAAGTTTTCATTTTCAGAATAAAATGATCAGCTTCACTCTGTCCACACTGAAGCACAACCCTTTCAGCTTTCAAAACGCATTTCTTTTTGTTCATTCTAAAAGAAAACCACCCAGATTTCAAAATAAAAGTCTAAGTTTCTTTTTTGTCCACACTTAAACACAACCTTGAAGTTTTCAATATAAAAGTCACAGATTCTGTTCGTCCACACTAAAACACAATTTTGAAAAAAAAATTTTTAGAAGTCGTGTGAAGCTGTAACCATGGCGACGGTGATGAGTTTTCAACCTACAACATTCAGTGTGGATGAAGCCTGAGTCGTGTCACTTTTCAGCTGAACAATGACCGTAAATCTGTCCTTCTAGGCCCGAGACAGGAAGAGACATGGAGACATGGCTGGTGCTCGACGCCACGGCTCCACTGCCTTCATCCTCAACACCGTGATCGCAGTCCTGATCGGTGTCCTGATCATCGTTGCTATTGTCACCTCCATCTATAAACCAGAATATTCTTTTTTTGTTATGGGATACCTGACGCGCAGACTGTAAACCAGTGGCGTTTTCTCTGCTTCGTCACTTTTTTAACTTTTTTTTTTTACTGACGTGTGACGAAAGCATGAAATCAAATATGTTTGACGTGTCAATAAAAGCGTCTTTTTCACAAACAGTGAGTGATTGAGTTTCCTGGTTGTCTTTATCGATGCACTCTCGACTGAGTCATACAAGAAAACTTTATTTTAATCACTTTTCTGAGCAAGGTTACAAAGTGCAATTCAAGTTTTAGCTGGCGGGGACACAGGAGCTGCTGGTCGACTGCTGCCTCGTGTGGTCACTTTGTGTCACTGAGATCAATCTGAACGAAGGATTTCACATGCCGAATTTACAAAATCATACATTTGAACTCAGTGATGGAGGCAGCGGTGGATCAACAACTCCTGTGTGCTGTGATGTTAAAATCACTGATTTTCTCTATGGGCTTTGGTGTGGGAGAGTGAGTGGTTGACAGACTTCAGGTTCCTGTTGCAGCGATCTTGCCTTTGCAGCAAGAAGACCTGGGTTTGCAAGCAGGTCAGAACAAGGGCAAAGTGTTCAAGCCTTGGTGGAGTGATCTTTTTAAATCCCTGGTGAAAGGTGCACGAGTAATCTGAGATACCAGGACTTAACACCACAGAATACAGTAGGTGTTCACTTCTGGCCACAGTCCAATGTCAACGATCAGTTTAAACCCAAAGTGCTTGAGTCACCTTCTGATGACTGTCGATAATCAACAGTCTTGAAGCGTGTGAAGCGTCTTTTTGTCCATGATTTTCACCACGTTGATTTCCAGGAATGATGCAGCGTGTGTGGGTGTGAGGACATTTCTGGTCAGACGGGCTCTCTCTCTGGTTTCTCAGCCAATCAGAGACGTCTTGGCCTGTCCTCTGTGAGACAGTCACACAGGTGAGAACATGATCCGTGGCTTTGTTTCCACATGAGTGTGAACCAGCTGTTTGTTTGTGTAAAGATTTAAACTGTGCTTACTTTCACTTCTGTTTCCGTGTCTGTGTCATTTTATGTGTGTATTTGTCTAGTAAACTTCGTTTGTCTTTATTTGCACGTTATTTGACGAAATTATTGAAAACAACGGTGTTTTGTGTTTGGCGCGGGGGTTTATTTTGAAAGGGGCCCCGACTGCCCTCACTATTAATGCAGTTTCTTAAGACTACAAGGTTGATTGGGAGGATATAGGATGTGTGAGTGTGTGTATGAATAGGTGTATTTATATGTAAATAGGTGGTTGTTTTTTTTGTGTTTTGTAGTGTGTATATCTGTATATATATATATATAGCAATATATATATATATATATATATAGATATGGATATAATTATTAGTATTATATATATATATATACATATATATTATTATTATTATTATTGTTTTTATTTATTTTTTCACCTTCAAGAAATAGTTCAGTTGGATTAACATTTCGAACCACACTCCATACCAGACGTTGGCGGTAATGCACCAAATCGTTGTTTGCCAACCGCCATTAAACCTCAGAAAAGAAGAAGACTGCCCTCACTTTCCGGGCCGCTGGGGGCGCTGCTGTGGCGTCTCCACTGATATGACAAGCGGACGTGACGGAAAAAGAAGAAAGATCCCAAACACGTGTGGTTTCCTCGCTGTGTCCGGTGTGTCGTGCTCTGACCGTAAACAAGTATCGATTATTGACTCCGATCACACTCATTGATCACAAAATGACTAAAGTGAAGAAGGAGAAAGTTTCCGCGGAAGAGGCGGAGGAGGCCGCCGTCGCCACTGCCACTGGTGGCGGAAACGAGAAGTCGTACCAGGAGCTGATTGCTAACGTGAACCCGGTGTCTCAGCCGCTGGCCTCCAGGAAACTCAGCAAAAAGCTTTATAAGTGTGTGAAGAAAGGTAAGAACCGTGTTTCTGTCGAGGCTGCCAAATACCCTTAACAAATAGCGTATTCTAGAGTTTATCGCGTGTTTTTTTTCGAATGAACCAGCGGTGGAGCTCGACAAACGCGACACATTAAGAATCCGTGGACTCCTCTGATGAATTCGGCGCAAATCGCGTGTCTGTAATGTTACAGTTTGTGCAGTTTGAAGCCTCTTTGTGAGGAAGTGTCGGTGTGAAAGTGTTGGGATCTGCAGTACAGGTTTTCGTCTCGCGGGGGCAGCACGGGGAAACTTGTCCAAATTGAATTGGAAAAACCCAAGATTGTGTTTTCCTGTGCTCGACATAGCATGTTGAAAACGCTTTAGCTCGTGATCAGATATTTTGTCAGGATCACATGACTCTAAGGTTTAATTCGGCTTTCATTACATTCTTTTAAAAATGATATACATGTTTTTTTTCTATTGTTGGTTAAAAATACTCGACACGTAATGTCTTTCATGTCGGACGAAAATGGCAACATTGTTGCTTTTGAAATGACATCACGTGCAAACCAGTGTATCCCATCGATAATTCAGGGGCGGGGCTTAAATCTGTTATTTAATATGCGTTATCTTAGGGAAAGTCCTGACACTCGGCGCACACACAGTAAGATGAACGTCTTAAAACGACGTGTTTGGTTGTTTTGTGGTGTTTTCTCTGAACCCAGCTGCCAAAGTGAAGAACATCCGACGAGGAGTGAAGGAAGTTCAGAAGTTCATCAACAAAGGAGAGAAAGGGTGAGTGACTTTGATTTCTGACTGTGCGCCACACGCCGTCACGTGACGTAAACAACACGTGACAACTTCCTGTGTCTGTGCAGGATCGTGGTTTTGGCCGGAGACACGCTGCCCATCGACGTCTACTGTCACCTGCCGATCATGTGCGAGGACAGAAACCTGCCGTACGCCTACATCCCTTCAAAAGTGGTGAGTCCCGCCCACGCTCTTAATGTGAAAAACACACAGGAAGTGACAGAGGGGCTGAATTTGAAGTGTCCTGTGATGGATTCGCTCAACATTTGTACGAGGTTTTCATTGATTCTTCTTTTTAATTGGACAAAGTAAAAGGACAGACGTTTGTGAGGACACGTCGTCCTTTGCTTGTGTTGTGTGTCTGAGATGTGTCTCTGACTTGTGTCTCCGTCTCTCTTTAGGACCTGGGTTCGTCTGCGGGGTCCAAGCGCCCGACGTGCGTCATCCTCATCAAACCACACGACGACTATCAGGACGCCTACGACGAGTGTCTGGACGAAGTGTCCAATCTGCCCAAACCCATCTGAGACGCTTCGGCCAATCAGGGAGCGGCTCTGAGGTCTGAGGTTGCCGCCCGCATTTTAAAGGAACAGTCCAGCCTTTTTGAAGCAGCTCTTCTCTTGTTTCCTCTCAGAAGCTCCGCCTCCATCCACTGGGGTCGATCAGAGTGGGTGGAGCAAAGCTAACGGTGTCTCTCTGTGGACATTCTTTGTGCTAAGCTAGGCTAACACATCCCCCTCTTTGTGCTAAGCTAGGCTAACACATCCCCCTCTTTGTGCTAAACTAGGCTAACAACTTCTCTCTCTGTCCTTATGCTAAGCTAGGCTAACACAATCATGAAGAGCAGATGACGAGATTTTCTAAAAACAAAGTTTGTTTCTGCAGAAAATAAAATAAGACATTTGTCTCCAGTGGACATATCGGAGACAGGACACAGTGAGACGTCTCCCTTCATTGTACATCATGAAGACGGGTTTTGTTTGTGACTCTCTTACTTTTTTTTTTTTATTGTTTTAATCTGTCAGACTTTTGTGTTAAAATGAGTTCATTCTGAATATTTTTGTTTTTAATTAAAGAAAACATGGAAGAGATTGTTCTTTCTGTGATTTGTGGTGAAATTGTGACGTTGTCACTGACGACAAACGCAGATCATTGTTTTGTGTTTTAAAGACGATTGAACTCACAAAAACCTTATTGCTTATATAATGATCACGTTTATATGATAACGTGATACTGACGCCCATAAAAATTAAAAAAGGTGTGTTTTAATATAGGCCTACATTTATTGAACATGACAGAACAACGATTAGAACTAATAATAAAGTTCTACTCGATCATGTTTTTAACCTAAAGTTCCGTGCTGGTGGTGGACAGACGTGAAGTAGACGAGATCTGCCGAGTGCGTCATTAAGCAGATGTGACCTCTTTCCAGGAAGATCTATGAAACATTGGCATCTGAATCAAACCCAGCCAGTTGGACATCAACAAAAGCACGGAAACCCTCGAGTCTGCACCGGAAGTTGTCATGAATACAAGTAATGAATGATATGTGGTTTTTATTTGTATGCATAGCAGACAATGAACTATTTACATGTTTCGAAAAGTAAGTCCTCACTCTCTAAGGCTTTCCAGTTTGGAAAGCTCTGTGTGGCTCTGTGTTATCTCGCTGATGAGACAAAATAATGAAGTCATTAATGACACTCACATACAGTACATTATGGGATGTAAACTGTTTCCTAAATGATCAGTTCACCTCAGTTCCACATGTGTCCATGTCTTTGTCTTTGTCCAGGGAGATGGAGCGTACAGCGGCAGGGACAGATTTCAGATTGTGTTGGACAGTGAGCGTGTGTTAAAAGGAGACATGTGCATGTAGTCTACAAATCAGTGTCAGTGTCTGATATCTCACCTCTGTATGATTGAAGCCACACAATCTGCACTCTTCTCATCTGTCTGTGGACTTTCAACCACTCCAGACAACAAGTGCATCACCTGGTCCACTTGGTCATCATCTTCAAAAAGAAGGAAGACCCTGTCGTCCTTCTTGGTCCAGGGAGACACAATGTTGCCTCTGATGATTGTCTATAAATATATTATCGGTGTTTAGTTTGAGTATTCCTATATAAATACACAAAGACCACACACACAATGCCATTGTGTGAGTAATGACATGAACTGACAAAGTACTTTGAATAAGACATTTGCACTTCCTGTATTTGAAGACGTGTCCTCTTGTCTGGCCACAGTAACATCACTGCTCTAAATGGACTCACACATACTGTAAGTCTGACTGAGAGAGGACGGATCTGTGTGCTTGATGATGTGTGAAAGAAAAGTCTTTGCTGTAGGGATGGTTGACCGCGATTCAACGGAATGTTTCCATTTCTCAACATGAACAATATTATTCATCAGCAAATCTTTTATCTTAGCAATTGTAGAAGTGAGGTCACAAGTTTTCAAATGAGCAAAGAGAAATACTAATATATAGAGAGCATATAGTTTATCTTATACGTTTCTTGTAACCTGTACATATAAATAAAAGGAAACATTGTTGTGTCTCGCTTGCTGTTACCATCGCTATCGTTACAGCAGACATTACTGGTTAATAAACCACACTTAATTGATTTAATGTATACAAATAATGACTATTCATCCAGTGTTCAATCTCAAAATGTGTTTTATATCCATTCTTACCATATTAAACAGGAAGTGCCCTGTAACTTTGCGCAGAGACGCCACTGAAAATAACAGTACAGTACTTCACTTTTTTAAAGCAGTGATGTCAGGGAGGCACTAATTAGTCACTATAAATCATCAGGTTTTGTCAAATGTAGCTCAGTGCCTCTGTGAAAAGAGCACTGAGGTTATTGCCTCTTGAGTGTTCAGTAGTAAAAAAGTGTTATTTTGCAAGCTGTTGTGATATGCCCGCTTGCTTGTGTTATGTTGCAGGCATCATGTGACAGTAGGTAATCTACAGACCATGTTTTTTAACAGCAACTCCCGATACTGTATGTTTTCATCAACCCTCTGTAAAATGTGTGCAGAAGTGTGTGTGGCACACCTAAAATAGGTAACCACAATTTTGTTTTATTTTTATGATTGCAATTATTTTATGCAAAGTATTGTTTTTTAATGATTTATTATTTCGGTGGTGCAACACAAATATTGAGATTGGGAGGGCGGAACGTTGTTTCCCAACAGTTGCCCGGGGAATGGTTAGGGGTGTGCAACCGCTGCCGCTCTCAGAGACAACCTGCTCTTCATGTGTCTCTCTCCTTTACCTGCTATCACAGGTCAGTGTGTGTGTACACCGCGATTTTTGTTCTATATTAACAAATATTAAGAGCGTGATTTTTTATAGCATGTTATCTTAATGTTTTGTTACTAATTGACAGAGAACATATAAGAAAGTTTGCCCGCGAAGACGCCATTTTGTGCCGCGCGCGGCCGCAGTTGCACTATAAGTGAAAAGTCTGTTTGTTGTGAAAGTGTATTGTTATGAGTTTTATCTGACATAATTATTTTTGTTTTTGTTTTGTTCAGGCGCCTGTTGCCAGGTAGATTTAGTTTTGACATAAGCACTTTGTTTAATTTAGTAATTTCAGTGCCCTGCTATGGGAGCAAGGTAGAGATATATATATATATATATATATATATATATATATATATATATATATATATATATATATATGTATATGTAAAGGATTTAAGCAGCGAAATTACACTACCTGGACTAGTGTTTCTATCAGTTTGGACTGTGGTGAAAAAAAGGTAATATATATATATTTACGGAACTGTTATGAATCTGAATTTCAGAGAGTATGTTTAAAGAGCAAAAGATGAGACAATTTGTGAGACTAGAATGTTGATTTTGATTGTTTTGTGAAAAAGTAAATCTGAACATAACACTGAGATTTGTTATATACATTGTGCTTATGTGATAATTGATGTTTAATAAAAGCAGAGACAACCTGCTCTTCATGTGTCTCTCTCCTTTACCTGCTATCACAGGTATATATTTGTTAATGTGGTCTCACATCTCTGGGACCTGTAACATGTGCCTGCTCTATTTGTTAACACACCTCTTTATAAGTCATAAGTCCGTTTGCTAACCTGCCTCTCAAACTAATCACAAAGCATTTGTCTTCCATCCTGAAATACAAGAATGCCTAATCTCTCTCTCTTTCTCTTGTGTGTTTTTGTATAGATTAAAGAGAAGTTGGCGATATGTGACAACAGATGCAGCGGTAACCAGTGAAGATGGTGATGCTAACTTGCTCGGTTGCGCCCTGGAGGCCATCTTCATCCACGGCATCAAGAACAAATACATCCGCTCAGTGGCAGCGGGTCGGGTCAGGAAGGGAGATCGGGGACCCCTCCCTCAGCCTTTCTTCTGGAGCCTGTCCTGAACCCACCGGTAGGTTCAGGACAGTTTGCAAATTTTAATCTTTAGCGTGATCATTTTAAATACCAGTATCAATGCTGGGTTCATAAAGTAATGGAGTGTCATGATGCTGTCTCTTAAATGCCCAGGGATGTTATCAAGGAGCTAGAGAATTTCAGCTTTTTGGGAACAGACGTGGGTACTGAAAACAACTAGTACTGAGATGAGCTAGAGGCGCGCGGCAACGGGGCACACGGAGACTCACAAGCTGTCGAGTTTGTTTTTATAAATACATTTTTTTAATAAAATTCATGAAACAATACAGTTTACCAAATAAAAGCTTAAATAAAAACATAAAACATTTTTTTTTTTAAAAAAAACCTTAAAAATATTTAATTTAAAATCTCTTTCTGCCCCGTATGATGTCCGCTATGTGGTACTGGAGAAGCCTCACTGTCCGAGCCTGAAGGGCGGGCTCTTCCAATAGGCACTTTGAGCACGCCTCTTTAGTCGGATACCGCTTCTCAGCGATGGCGTGCCCAAAGTGCCTATTGACAGCAGGGTTAGGGTTGAGGTCAGAGCTGCAGCTCTGTCTGTCTGTCTGTGACAGACAGACTGAACCATGTGTCGAGCAGGAGGTCAGTGTCTCATCACATCCCATAATACTCTTTCTACATACAGATGATTATCAGTTGTAAACAAGAAACTCAAGTTTGTAAACCACCCACACACACTGTTGGTTTTGTGTGTGTGTGTGTGTGTGTGTGTTCTACAGCCACAGCATTTTCTCCATCAGGATCCTCAGAGTGGACGATGTTGGAGTTCCCAGCATCAGCGAGTAAGACTCCGCCCACATGTCTCTCTGTGTTGTTGTTGTTGTTCTCGTCACTGACGTGTGTGTGTGTGTCTTCAGGTTGTCTCTGTGTGACCTCGCCGCCTCTGAACGATGTTCTCAGACTCACAACACAGGAGCGAGACTGAGGGAGGCGGGAAACATCAACGCGTCTCAGATGACGCTCAGGCAGTGTATTGATGCCATAAGACGCAACCAGCACACCGAGTATGACCGCAGCCTGTCTGTCTGTCTCTGACACCGTCTGTCTCTGACACCGTCTGTCTCTGACACCGTCTGTCTCTCCAGGGTCCAGAAACATGTCCTGTTCAGAGAGTCTAAACTGACTCACCTCCTGCAGTTCTTCTTCTGTGGTGGTGGACGCGTCTCAATGGTCGTCAACATCAACCAGAGCGTGACGTCTTTCCACAGCACGCAGAGCGTCTTCAGGTTCTGTGCTCAGGTGTGTACACACACACACACACACACACACACACACACACACACACAAGCGTCCACAGGTCAGTGATTATTGATCGTCTTCTGTCCTTGGCTCCTCCTCTTTACCGTCTCATTCTCTCTTTCCTCCTCTTTCCTCTAGGCGGCTAATCGAGCTCGAGGCTGTAGTCGACCATCTACAGGCCCGGCTCGAGAGGGTGGAGGAGAGACAAGGTGAGACAGAGAAGTTTCAAGTGTCCCCCTGTCCCTGATAATTGCACAGACTACATATTTCTAACTGGACAGAATTGTTTCTTTAAAAAAACTTTTTCTGAGGTCAAAGTCCCACACTGACACAGTCATGTGACCTGTGAGGTGAAAGAAACTAAAAACTCAGTCTATTTTTATCTTGTCTCTGAGCTGCAGCAATTCATTCATTCAGCCAAAATATTAAAGGTTATAATATTTGTTTGTCTCTTGATATCTGAGTTATAATTAAAATGTTCTTAGGCCTTATTTTACAATTCCCTGTGAATCTTCACTCCTGTGTCTGTGGACAAGGACGTGACCTCGTGACATGTCTGTTTCCTTAAAGTAATGTAGTGCAGTGTATCTGTTTGTGGTCTCTTATCTGCATACAGACACATCTAGCATTGGTCTGTTCCTGTTCTAGACCAAAGACCGACCACGTCTATGAAAGCAGCAGACAAAGAAAAAGCATTTACAGTCCACACTGTGTTTACATCTCCATCTTCTGTCATTTACAGAGCCACCCCAGAGAAAGAAGCCCCAGAAGAAGTGGACGGCTGAGGAGCGGGCTGCTGTCAATAGGCACGCCATCGCTGAGAAGCGAAATCCCACCAAAGAGGCGTGCTCAAAGTGCCTATTGGCAGAGCCCGCTCTTCAGGCTCGGACAGTGAGGCTTCTCCAGGACCATGTTGACATCAACCGAGGAAAGAAAAGATTTTAAATGAAATATTTTTAAGGTTTTTTTTTAAAAAAAAAAAAAAAAAAAATGTTATGTTATACAATAAAGAATCTTGAAACAAACACTGCTTCTGACCGAGGAACGTGAAGGTTTTCCCGGCGTTGGTGACTGCGTAGGTGAACACCAGACAGTTCTCGCCCTCCAGAACGTCCCGGACCAGACCACGGACAGAACCCTCGAAACACGTTCCTCTGACTGGACTCTGGACCAAACACCTGGACAACAACATGAACACAGGGTTCTGCTGCTTCAGTCTGTGGAGCAGCTGCTCGTAGATGATGATGATGATGATGGAGTTACCTGAGTGAAGCTGAACCTCTGAGCCGTCTGTGGGAGGGACTTATCACTCTGTCGGTTTGATTGACAGCTCCTCTGAGCTTTCAGGACCACAGTGTCTGTCTGGTCCTTCCATGGTCACACACTCCTGCACAGCGACACAAGACACAATGAGACGACACATCCACTGTAATAGTTCATCTTTCTTATTATTATTAAAAATAAAAATATTAATACTAACAATAATTCAAAAATAATAAAGAGTGAATTCCACAGAAACTTGATAAATAGTGTTTGAGTTGTAGTGCAGTTACTGAACACGGCTCACATGTCGTGCTCAGGTGACGCCTGTGTTACCTGTGATTCTCCGCTGTCGCGCTCAGACGCAGTGAACGGTCGAACCCTCAGATAAACCTGCAGGTTCTCTGACTGCGACGTAGCGCCCTCCTGCTGCATCATCATCATCTCTGCTAATGCCAACACACACACACACACACACACACACACACACACACACACACAGAGCATTCTTTAGGAATCAAAGTGCTCAATTGTCATCGCAATCAACAGCATGGCACAGGTACAATTATTATCCATAAACAAAGAAATCATTCAAACTAAATCATTTTTGAGAACCTCATCATTTCCATTTTATTTATCACCATCGTTATATTTAGGGGGTTAAATCCCTTCACACTGGCCTTTACAGCTGTGGTGACATGTGACACTAACATCTGCCAATATCTGTTAGTTTAATGGAGGAAACATCTGAGCCGATTTGACCTCTGAACTGTGATTCTTGTAAAAATGTCTTCAGTCACATGTGTGTCTGCACGTGACGGAGCAGAGGAGCGAGACGAACTTAAGAGTGACGGATTTCAGACGGAGTTCAGTGAACGCGACAAACGGAGCTACACTACTGCTAACGTCGCTGTTGTTAGCATTAGCCACAACGAGCTCAGCCTGATGTTCAGACACGGCGCGCGTGTTCGTGACACTCGAGCACACTCGTGTCGACATGTTGTCAAACTGTCACTCACCTTTTTACTTTTTCACCAAAAATCCGTTTTCAAAAGAACAGTATTTCAGTTTTAGAGGCAGAAATCACCGCGAAACCGTCGCCAGCGTCGCCAACGTCTCCTCGTGAGCTGCTTCTTGCCTTCCTCGTGAGCGTCTCGCTTCGCGGGCTCCTTTTTAAACTGACGACGGAGAACCAATCAGATCACGAGCACACGTCACACACGGTCACGTAGTCTCGCGCGACTTCTTCTTGTTTAGTTTGGCAGGCTAGACGCAGCTATGGCGTATTGCTGCCCCTACTGGTTGTTATTGAGACCTACATCAAATCCTTTGGCACAATCGTGTTTAGTGAAGATAATCCACCACTGTTTTCGTTTGAAGCCAAGAATCCAGATTAAATTAGATTCCTTCTTTGACTGGAGTATAGTTTGCACTGGAGAAGAACATGTTTTACTGTCTCACTCTCTCCACACTCACATTTGCCATCAGGATGCTTAACAATCACAGCCAGCGAGACTGCGACTAAAAGCCAAATAAAACCAAAACAAAAGATGCCGATTTTCAATCAACCATGTAACATTTGAATATGTGTGCTTAACGAAACTAACAAAACAAATAACCAGCAATAATTTATCATTTACAAAATAATCGGGAAGAAAAAACGTTATCATGGTCGTTCGTTTTGTTTCAGTGTACGTGTGAGAACTTGCACGTAATGTTTTGTACGTCAAAAAACATAAACGTCTTAGTTTAGTAAGATGTCAAAAAACTTCAAAAAAAAACGTAACAAAAAATACCAAAAAGCAAATGCCATGAGGAAATTTGCTGGTTGTTAACGCAACTAATTCAGCAAACACAACTGCAAAAATCGCAACATTAGACTTTGTGCTCGGTGTGAATCGCAGGGGTTGTGATGTTTGCGTAAATAAGTCGTGAGGATCCAGCGTTTACCCGAGGATTTGGGGCTCATTCAAAATTAGGGAGTCAAAATTTAAGATACTTTGATTCAAAAAAATCCGAATTTATTTTTACATGCGATGATTGTGGTGCTGTTTTATGGGCACTCGCGATTGACGTGGTTTCAGGGTGAAATTTCCTTCTCTTCAGATTCTCTTCTGTACTGAAGCTCAATTCATTTTTTTTGGAGAAAATCTTCGTCCCTCTCGCTCCTTTATCGCATTTTCACTTCTTATCTTGTCACCTCTTTTCATCCTTTATGTTTCCTCATCTCCACATGACTGTGTATTTTCCTGTTTTTTAATTCAGAATTTCACAAACGTTTTAAGTACTTTGTCGTCGCTTAAACGGAGCCGGACACAAATTAGCGTTGTTGTGACTTATTAACATGGGATTTGAAAATGAAATTACAACAACTTTAACAGAATTAATCTTTGTCTTAATGTCCGACATGTTTGCTACAACTGCTAACTGCTGCTTGCTAATGTGAGCTAACTTTGATAATAAGCAAGTGTTAGCATGCTAACAAGCTAAATTCCTAGTTAAGAAAGGGAAGTTTTAATGTATGAGATAGCACGAAACGTGTATTAGTGCACAAGTTAGCAAACCCACCTATGACTCTAACAGTTAACTAATTTAACCAGCATGCACTTGTGCAAATAGAATTTTGAGGATGCTGCATTAAGTTTGTAGTCAGAACTTGGAATTTCCAACTCAAAGTATAGTTAGACGTCAAAAAACGTCAAAGTACAGTAAGACGTCAAAAAATAGCAAAGTACAGTAAGACGTCAAAAAACGTCAAAGTACAGTCAGACGTCAAAAAACGTCAAAGTATAGTTAGACGTCAAAAAACGTCAAAGTATAGTCAGACGTCAAAAAACGTCAAAGTATAGTCAGACGTCAAAAAACGTCAAAGTATAGTCAGACGTCAAAAAACGTCAAAGTATAGTCAGACGGCAAAAAACGTCAAAGTATAGTAAGACGTCAAAAAACGTCAAAGTACAGTAAGACGTCAAAAAATAGCAAAGTACAGTAAGACGTCAAAAAACGTCAAAGTACAGTAAGACGTCAAAAAATAGCAAAGTACAGTAAGACGTCAAAAAACGTCAAAGTATAGTAAGACGTCAAAAAACGTCTCCTGCTGACTTGTTTTTCCTCTCCATCAGGGACATTATGAGCCGCTCTGACTCTGACTCCTCCCTCGCTCTTTCTCCTGGCGAATTACGAGGTCCGCACACTCCAAAGCCCTTCCTCATGTCATCCAGGTTCCACCCCCTTCATGGCCCTGGCTCTGGGTTTGGAGGAGGAGAAGGAGGAGGAGGAGGAGGAGGAGGTCTGGAGAAGAGCTCCAGCCTCGGGGAGCTGAGGGGAAGTCCCACCTCCGTCCTCGCCTCGTCCAGCTCCACCCGCTCCCTCTGCATCGCGTCTGACGCCGCCAACAGTCTGGCGTCCTCGTCCTCCGCCTCGTCCACTTCATCGGGAGGTCGCGGGACGTCCAGGAGGAGCCCGGCGGAGGAGGACGGCGGCGAGGAGAGCGAGTCGTCCAGCTCCAGGAGGAGACACGCTTTTGATAAGATCTTCAAGAAGAAGCAGGGGCGTCACTGACAAAAACACCTCACTCTGCTTTTACAGGTTTCAGGTCCACGACAGACGTCCCTCACATGAAGAGGGACGGGTTAAAGACAAGGGACGTTTGATGGATTTAAAATGATTGACTTTGGGGGAAAGAATTCTGTTTTCTAACTTTTTCCATTCATGAAACAAGTGGGTGTGGTTTGACACAGTTTTGGTTATTGTCTGAACACGGACAGTTGAGGTTTTTATTTTTTGACGTGTTGTTGAGCATCAAGAATCAGCCTGACACATTTTAGCCACTGAGCAAAAGACTCTCCCTCACCAAATGCTGCTGGTCTACTGCTGCCTCGTGTGGTCACTTTGTGTCACTGAGGTCAATCTAAACTAAGGAGTTCAAATTTCTGAAGTGACAAAATAAGACATTTGAACTTAGTGATGGAGGCAGCAGTGGATCAACAACTCCTGTGTGCTGTCATGTTAAAATCACTGATTTTCTCTGTGGGCTTTGGTGTGGGAGAGTGAGCGGTTTACAAACTTCAGTTTCCTGTTGGAAAAGTGCGTCTAACAGTGAGATAAAGATGTGAACATGTTCTTAAAGACATCGTAGACTTAAACTGACGGAGATGTGATGACACAAGTGTATTTTGAAGGGGATTAAATGTGTTAAATAGCCTAGTTCTTAACAGCAGGGGGCGCTCACAGCAATCAGCTCTGACTGTGTGTCAGTGACTCAGAGCCAGTTTTTGAAAAACCTGAACTGTCCTTTTATTGTTTTATGCAAATTTTATTAACAGGCACAATTATTATTAGTGTTATTATTATTATTGTGGTTATTAATATTATTATAGTAATTATTATTATTATTATTTTGTTACGTGATTAAAGTGTGAAGTTGAAAATGAAGATGAGTCTCTGCTTTTATCAGGAGATACACAAAAAGGAAAAACGGTGATTTTGTCACTTGACGTTTGTTGTTGTTGTTGTTGTTGTTGTTGTGTGTCAGTGGGTAAATTAATAAAGTGAGTCCAGGGAGTTTTCACGGACATGAACTTCAACATTCCGGCTGCAGAGATTCAGACACTTCTTGTCTCTTTGTGTGGACTGAACCTTTAAAACTTGTATTTGACACAGCACAACTTCAGATTGTGATGACATCGATCTGCTCGTTAAAGTGATTCTACAAAATGTTTGAAAGGATTAATTACAGGTGGAGCTGCTCCTGCACAAACACACACTGATTTAAAAGCCTTTGTGTACTTTCCGTGACTTGGTACATTCCACTCCACCCCTCTGTGTCGATCTATTTGGAATGTTCCACTTCCTTTGTCGGAGGCGGAGCTTCTTCTGCGCAGAGACAGAAACAGCGAGAGGACGAGGAGCAGCGGGAACAACCATGTGGACAAACATGTGGACAAACATGTGGACAAACATGTGGACAAACGTGGTAACTGCTGTTTAAAATGATCCACACATTTCTTAGATTCTCTGTCGACGCTCTGTTCACACCTGCTGTTCAGGTTACACCTGCTAATGCTAACGTGACGTCACTGCTTCACAACAAACACACGTGTGTTGTCATTGTGACAGTATGTCGTCAAAACTGTCCAAATATGAACTCTCCGAGTGTAGTATGTCCTCAAAAACGTCAACATATAAATTGTCCACATATGTCAAAGAATGTCCTCAACACAAACTGTCAATAGACCATTAAAACTGTTCACAATGAGTATCTAGTCTGGCCAGTAGCAGGTTAGCTGCTGCTAATGTGACGTCACTGCTCCACAGCAAACACATGTTTTCAGAAAAGTGACTTAGTGTCAAATATGTCATTATGTAGTATGACGTCATAGTGTCAACAACTGTCCCACATGTCCTCGTATAATATGCAGAGGTGGGTAGAGAAGCCAAAAAAATGTCTCAAGTAAAAGTACTGTTACTTTAAGATAATAATTACTCAAGTAGAAGTAAAAATACTCATGAAAATAATGACTTCAGTAAGAGTAAAAAAGTATGCAGAGAAAAGACGACTCAAGTACTCAAGTAATGAGTTTCTCCGGATTTATTTTTGAAATATTCAGAGCAACACAAATAGTACAAAATACACACAATATAATATAAAACAACAATGTTTAAATGTTAAATAATAAGATTTTAAATAAAACAATAAATACGGCCTTTAAAATAGGAAGAGAAATAGATCGCACATGTAATAAAAAATGAAGTAACGACCGTCACTTAGCCAAATGGAACGGCGTCAAAGTAACGTTCTTTCTTCAAATATATACTCAAGAAAAAGTAAAAGTACGTTGCAATAAAACTACTCAAAAAAAAACTAAAATTACAAAAAGATCCAAAAAGGTACTCATGTATTTGTAGTGGCGTAAAAAGTTAAACTATGAACTGTCTAAAAGTGTCCTAGTATAGTATGTCCTAAAAAAATATCTTTATTATTCAGTAAACTGTCAAAAATGTCCAAATATAATACATCAACAAAAATATATGTCACTATACCATTAAAACTGTTTAAAATGAGTATCTAGTCTGGCCAGTAGGGGGCAGGTTAAGTAAAAAAACTGTTGAGGAGCAGTAGTTTAGTAGAATTTCAAAATAAAAGTGTCTGTGTTGATATGGATCAATATATAGTTGACAATAAAAAGATTTTCCTGTGTTTTCCTCACATTTCTTCACTCATTTACTGCAGTGAACACATTTGAACACTTTAAAGTGGACACTGCTTTGTCTCATCATGTCCTCTGACTGAAGACCTGCAAACAGCTGCCGTTAAAGGCACAGTTCATGTGTTTTCAAGTCATTCCATTCACAGTCGTCACTAAATACATCAGAATCCTCAAATGTTTTCAGGATTTTTAAAGTATTTGTAACTGATCTACAACTTTGTTTGGAGCAGGACCAGGAGCCAGGAGCCAGGACCAGGAGGAGCTGGAGGAGGACGAGGAGCAGCGGGGACAGGTGTGTGGTAGCTGCTGCTTAAAAATGATCCGCACATTTCTTAGATGTTCTGTTGACGCTCTGTTCACACCTGCTGTTAACATCCGACCTGAGGGATCCGATCACAGGTGTTCAGATTACACCTGCTAATGCTAACGCTAATGTGACGTCACTGCTCCACATGTAAACACACACACCTTTCATTTCTCTTTCTTTATTCAAAGGAACAAAGAAACCGGAAAATGTTCAACATTTGTAAGAAAACTAAAAACAATTCATCGATTATTAAAGTATTTGACAATTCCTTTAGTAATGGTTTAATTATGCAGTAATCGTTGCATTTCTACTTGGTTTATATTTGAAAAAAATAATCATCAGAGACACCATGATGCGATTTATCGTGATATTTGCAATAAACTGAGACAACAGCACTCGTGAAAGTGAGCACTTGGCACCATCTAGTGGACTGAAATGTTCATTTATTTATTTTTAATGACGTTTATTTGTAACATCAGTTAAAAAAAATATACACTGAAAAAAAAGAAAACGCCATATTTCACTGTATTAGTTTTTCTACTAATAATTCTCTCAAACAGCGTCACATCCTGTGTGTAACCGTAGCAACCACAACAACATTAGCTGCACGTAAAGTCACACTATTGTATCGACGCAGTTTCACGTCAGACACTGGAGACGCATCTGAGCCTCGTCGCATTTACACTTGTGTTCAGTACATTTTCTGGAGCAAACCATCACTCTTTCACCTGTGATTTCATCCCCTCACACGGACGTTAACAGCACTTGTCAACAGAGCCTCTGTTTAATGTGTTCACATCATTTTTACATTGTTAACAAGTGAAAACTGTGGACGAGTCAAAGTGACAACATTCAATCAATAAATACACCATTAAATAATGACTCACATGTGTCTCACATTCATTCATTCACATTGGAATTAAATACAGAAATGTCTTATTGTTAAATGTCATTCATTCATTCACATTCTCAATTCATTTGATGTAAAAAAATATATAGAATTACTCAAAGACTATTTAATGAATTATTTCATGACTTACTGCAACACAGGACCATGAAATAATTCATTAAATAGTGAAGAAGTTATGTATGTTTTTTACATCAAATGAATTTGGTATTTGAATGAATGAATGACACATTTAATAATGAGACATGTGTGTATTTAATTCCAATGTGAATGAATGAATGTGAGACACATGTGAGTCATTATGTAATGGTGTATTTATTGATTGAATGTTGCCACTTTGACTCGTCCACAGTTTTCACTTGTTCACAATGTAAAAATGATGTGAACACATTAATCACACAGAAGTCTCATTCATGTGCTCATCATTTTTAAGCAGCAGTTACTGGACACCTGGACCCAACTGTGTGGTCAACAGTCCAGGGAGTGAACCCCTATCATTTTTTTTTTGTCTTTTTATGGTATTTTTAGGGATTTTTTTTTGGGCCAAAAATGTGAAATAAAATGTTATAACCCCCTGCTGTCATCTGTGCGGGGGGCCGGGGGAGCACAGCCCAGCCCCGGCCCCAGTTTGGCCCCGGCGCCGGGGCCAAGTGTTCGGAGCATGCTGGATTTGAACCAGCCACAGCCGGACTGGCACAACCTCCTCGCGGTTGCGAACCAACCCACCACGCCACAAACCCTTTGGAGGTTTGGGACGGAGCTCCGGGCGTTATTGAGTCTTCACTTTGGCTGTGGAACCTTAAACCTTGACGTATAAAGGAATTGAACCGTCAACGTCAGGACTGAAAGGCTGCTCTCTAACCAGCTGAGCTAACTGTCCACACTCTTCCTCAGGTTTTCTCACACCTATTCACTCTCTGTGTAGAATATTGGGCTTAAAAAGTTGCTTCATCTAAGATTTGAACCTCTGATCTCAGGAACTCCAGTCTTTGTCTGAACCACGTGAGCTATTTGTCCTCACACACTTCTTCTTCAACGTTGGACGACTTTCAATAACAGATGAGCACAAACATGACTTCAGCGAGACCTCAGACTGATGAAGTATTTAAGGATACATGTCCTCCATAATGGGCCAAACACTTGGTGTAGTGGTTAGTGCTCTTGCCTTTGAAACAAGAAGACCTGGGTTCGAGACCCAGTTGGAACAATGGTCTTTGTGGAGTTTTTCACGTTCTCCCCGTGTGTGCGTGGCTTTTCTCTGGCTTCCTCCCGCAGTCCATCAATCATCTACCGCTGTGTCATGGGTGCCGCTGTGCCAAGCTCAGCTGTCATAGGGTGATAGGCGGGGTTCACCCTGGACTGTTCGCCAGCCCATTCAAAACATGCAACACAGTGATGAGGTAAATTTCCATTCTCTTCAGGTAAGATTCGAACCCTTGACCATATGAACGCCAGTCCTTGTCTGAACCATGTGAGCTAGTTGTCCTTGATTGGTTTTTCAGCCAATTTGGAAGTCTTTCAATAATAGAACTCATGACTCCAAAAAAATGTCAGACTGATGAAATATTTAACAATGTCTGTCCCTCATCATGGACAAGATGGTTGGTGTAGTGGTTAGTGCTCCTGACTTTGCAGCGAGGGGACTTGGGTTCGAGACCCAGTCAGAACACCGGTCTTTCTGGAGTTTTTCATGTTCTCCCCGTGTGTGCGTGGCTTTTCTCTGGGTTCTCTGGCTTCCTCCCACAGTCCATCAATCGTCTACCGCTTTGTCATGGGGGCTGCTGTGCCAAGCTCAGCTGTCATAGGGTGATAGGCGGGGTTCACCCTGGACTGTTCGCCAGGCCATTCAAAACTTGCAACACATTAATGAGTTCGATTTCCACTTAAACATTCACTTCAGGTAAGATTCGAACCCCTAACCATAGGAACGCCAGTCCTTGTCTGAAGCATGTGAGCTATTTGTCCTTGACTGGTTTTTCAGCCAATTTGGAAGTCTTTCAATAATAGAACTCATGACTTTGAAGACCTCAGAATGATGAAGTATTTAACAACGTCTTTCCTCTGTAATAGGCTACATGGTTGGTGTAGTGGTTAGTGCCCTTGCCTCTGAATCAGAAGGACTTAGGTTCAATCCCCGCTTGAAACAACAACAACCTTTGTGTGTGTGTGGAGTTTTAGAGACAAACAACCATTCAGTCTTTGGAAGTATTTCAATAGTAGATTACTTATGACTTCACAGACCTCAGTCCTGATTGACCAGGTCAATTTAGAGTGAACGATTAACCTCATCCCCATATTGAATGTTCTTAACCCATAGAAAAGCCACACACACACACAGGGAGAACATGAAAAACTCCACAAAGATCCTTGTTCCAACTGGGCCTCGAACACAAATCCTCTCGCTGCAAAGTCAGGAGCACGAACCACTACTCCAACCATTTTGTCTAAGATGAGGGACAGACATTCTTAAATATTTCAGCAGTCTGAGGTCTTCAAAGTCATGAGTTCTATTATTGAAGGTCTTCCAAATTGGCTGGAAAAGCAATCAAGGACAACTAGCTCACATGCTTCAGACAAGGACTGGCGTTCATATGGTCAGGGGTTCGAATCTTACATGAAGTGAATGTTTAAGTGGAAATTTACCTCATTAATGTGTTGCATGTTTTGAATGGCCTGGCGAACAGTCCAGGGTGAACCCCGCCTATCACCCTATGAAAGCTGAGCTTGGCACAGCAGCACCCATGACAAAGTGGTAGACGATTGATGGACTGCGGGAGGAAGCCAGAGAACCGGAGAACAGCCACACACACGGGGAGAACATGAAAAACTCCAGAAAGACCGGTGTTCTGACTGGGTCTCGAACCCAAGTCCCCTCGCTGCAAAGTCAGGAGCACTAACCACTACACCAACCATCTTGTCCATGATGAGGGACAGACATTGTTAAATATTTCATCAGTCAGACGTTTTTTTGGAGTCATGAGTTCTATTATTGAAAGACTTCCAAATTGGCTGAAAAACCAATCAAGGACAACTAGCTCACATGGTTCAGACAAGGACTGGCGTTCATATGGTCAAGGGTTCGAATCTTACCTGAAGAGAATGGAAATTTACCTCATCACTGTGTTGCATGTTTTGAATGGAGTGGCGAACAGTCCAGGGTGAACCCCGCCTATCACCCTATGACAGCTGAGCTTGGCACAGCAGCCCCCATGACAAAGCGGTAGACGATTGATGGACTGCGGGAGGAAGCCAGAGAACCTGGAGAAAAGCCACACACATGGGGAGAACATGAAAAACTCCACAAAGATATTTGTGCCAATTGGGTCTCGAACCCAGGTCTTCTTGTTTCAAAGGCAAGAGCACTAACCACTACACCAAGTGTTTGGCCCATTATGGAGGACATGTATCCTTAAATACTTCATCAGTCTGAGGTCTTTCTGAAGTCATGTTTGTGCTCATCTGTTATTGAAAGTCGTCCAACGTTGAAGAAGAAGTGTGAGAGGACAAATAGCTCACGTGGTTCAGACAAAGCCTGGAGTTCCTGGGGTCAGAGGTTCAAATCTTAGATGAAGCAACTTTTTAAGCCCAATATTCTACACAGAGAGTGATAGGTGTCAGAAAACCTGAGGAAGAGTGTGGACAGTTAGCTCAGCTGGTTAGAGAGCAGCCTTTCAGTCCTGACGTTGACGGTTCAATTCCTTTATACGTCAAGGTTTAAGGTTCCACAGCCAAAGTGAAGACTCAAAAACGCCCGGAGCTCCGTCCCAAACCTCCAAAGGGTTCGTGGCGTGGTGGGTTGGTTCGCAACCGCGAGGAGGTTGTGCCAGTCCGGCTGTGGCTGGTTCAAATCCAGCATGCTCCGAACACTTGGCCCCGGCGCCGGGGCCAAACTGGGGCCGGGGCTGGGCTGTGCTCCCCCGGCCCCCCGCACATATGACAGCAGGGTGTTATAACATTTTATTTCACATTTTTGGCCCAAAAAAAATCCCTAAAAATGCCATAAAAAGACAAAAAAAATGATAGGGGTTCACTCCCTGGACTGTTGACCACACAGTTGGGTCCAGGTGTCCAGTAACTGCTGCTTAAAAATGATGAGCACATGAATGAGACTTCTGTGCGATTAATGTGTTCACATCATTTTTACATTGTTAACAAGTGAAAATTGTGGACGAGTCAAAGTGGCAACATTCAATCAATAAATACACCATTACATAATGACTCACATGTGTCTCACATTCATTCATTCACATTGGAATTAAATACACACATGTCTCATTATTAAATGTGTCATTCATTCATTCAAATACCAAATTCATTTGATGTAAAAAACATACATAACTTCTTCACTATTTAATGAATTATTTCATGGTCCTGTGTTGCAGTAAGTCATGAAATAATTCATTAAATAGTCTTTGAGTAATTCTATATATTTTTTTACATCAAATGAATTGAGAATGTGAATGAATGAATGACATTTAACAATAAGACATTTCTGTATTTAATTCCAATGTGAATGAATGAATGTGAGACACATGTGAGTCTTTATTTAATGGTGTATTTATTGACTGAATGTTGCCACTTTGACTCGTCCACAGTTTTCACTTGTTAACAGAGTAAAAATGATGTGAACACATTAAACAGAGGCTCTGTTGACAAGTGCTGTTAACGTCCGTGTGAGGGGATGAAATCACAGGTGAAAGAGTGATGGTTTGCTCCAGAAAATGTACTGAACACAAGTGTAAATGCGACGAGGCTCAGATGCGTCTCCAGTGTCTGACGTGAAACTGCGTCGATACAATAGTGCGACTTTACGTGCAGCTAATGTTGTTGTGGTTGCTACGGTTACACACAGGATGTGACGCTGTTTGAGAGAATTATTAGTAGAAAAACTAATACAGTGAAATATGGCGTTTTCTTTTTTTTCAGTGTATATTTTTTTTAACTGATGTTACAAATAAACGTCATTAAAAATAAATAAATGAACATTTCAGTCCACTAGATGGTGCCAAGTGCTCACTTTCACGAGTGCTGTTGTCTCAGTTTATTGCAAATATCACGATAAATCGCATCATGGTGTCTCTGATGATTATTTTTTTCAAATATAAACCAAGTAGAAATGCAACGATTACTGCATAATTAAACCATTACTAAAGGAATTGTCAAATACTTTAATAATCGATGAATTGTTTTTAGTTTTCTTACAAATGTTGAACATTTTCCGGTTTCTTTGTTCCTTTTAACAAAGAAAGAGAAATGAAAGGTGTGTGTGTTTACATGTGGAGCAGTGACGTCACATTAGCGTTAGCATTAGCAGGTGTAATCTGAACACCTGTGATCGGATCCCTCAGGTCGGATGTTAACAGCAGGTGTGAACAGAGCGTCAACAGAACATCTAAGAAATGTGCGGATCATTTTTAAGCAGCAGCTACCACACACCTGTCCCCGCTGCTCCTCGTCCTCCTCCAGCTCCTCCTGGTCCTGGCTCCTGGCTCCTGGTCCTGCTCCAAACAAAGTTGTAGATCAGTTACAAATACTTTAAAAATCCTGAAAACATTTGAGGATTCTGATGTATTTAGTGACGACTGTGAATGGAATGACTTGAAAACACATGAACTGTGCCTTTAACGGCAGCTGTTTGCAGGTCTTCAGTCAGAGGACATGATGAGACAAAGCAGTGTCCACTTTAAAGTGTTCAAATGTGCTCACTGCAGTAAATGAGTGAAGAAATGTGAGGAAAACACAGGAAAACCTTTTTATTGTCAACTATATATTGATCCATATCAACACAGACACTTTTATTTTGAAATTCTACTAAACTACTGCTCCTCAACAGTTTTTTTACTTAACCTGCCCCCTACTGGCCAGACTAGATACTCATTTTAAACAGTTTTAATGGTATAGTGACATATATTTTTGTTGATGTATTATATTTGGACATTTTTGACAGTTTACTGAATAATAAAGATATTTTTTTAGGACATACTATACTAGGACACTTTTAGACAGTTCATAGTTTAACTTTTTACGCCACTACAAATACATGAGTACCTTTTTGGATCTTTTTGTAATTTTAGTTTTTTTTTGAGTAGTTTTATTGCAACGTACTTTTACTTTTTCTTGAGTATATATTTGAAGAAAGAACGTTACTTTGACGCCGTTCCATTTGGCTAAGTGACGGTCGTTACTTCATTTTTTATTACATGTGCGATCTATTTCTCTTCCTATTTTAAAGGCCGTATTTATTGTTTTATTTAAAATCTTATTATTTAACATTTAAACATTGTTGTTTTATATTATATTGTGTGTATTTTGTACTATTTGTGTTGCTCTGAATATTTCAAAAATAAATCCGGAGAAACTCATTACTTGAGTACTTGAGTCGTCTTTTCACTGCATACTTTTTTACTCTTACTGAAGTCATTATTTTCATGAGTATTTTTACTTCTACTTGAGTAATTATTATCTTAAAGTAACAGTACTTTTACTTGAGACATTTTTTTGGCTTCTCTACCCACCTCTGCATATTATACGAGGACATGTGGGACAGTTGTTGACACTATGACGTCATACTACATAATGACATATTTGACACTAAGTCACTTTTCTGAAAACATGTGTTTGCTGTGGAGCAGTGACGTCACATTAGCAGCAGCTAACCTGCTACTGGCAAGACTAGATACTCATTGTGAACAGTTTTAATGGTCTATTGACAGTTTGTGTTGAGGACATTCTTTGACATATGTGGACAATTTATATGTTGACGTTTTTGAGGACATACTACACTCGGAGAGTTCATATTTGGACAGTTTTGACGACATACTGTCACAATGACAACACACGTGTGTTTGTTGTGAAGCAGTGACGTCACGTTAGCATTAGCAGGTGTAACCTGAACAGCAGGTGTGAACAGAGCGTCGACAGAGAATCTAAGAAATGTGTGGATCATTTTAAACAGCAGTTACCACGTTTGTTACCACGTTTGTTCACATGTTTGTCCACATGGTTGTTCCCGCTGCTCCTCGTCCTCTCGCTGTTTCTGTCTCTGCGCAGAAGAAGCTCCGCCTCCGACAAAGGAAGTGGAACATTCCAAATAGATCGACACAGAGGGGTGGAGTGGAATGTACCAAGTCACGGAACAGAGAAAAAAAAACACCACCTGTAGGAAATGCTGCCACCTGCTGGACTGGCATGCTTTCCCCTTCATCTTACAAAAGCTGCCTAAATGATCCAGTTTTAGTTCTTTGTCTTAAAATGATCAACAATAAATGTTGTGACAGTAAATTGATGTTTTTCCTTGTTGTATCTTGTATTACTAGGACACTTTGGACAGTTTATATCTTGACTTTTGTCGACATATCAGACTAGCCTAGTATAGTATGTCTTCAAAAACTGTCCAAAACATAAACTGTCAAAAATGTCCCAAAATATGTCCTCGTATAGTATTTGGTCAGAAACTGTACAAATGTGAACTGACATAGGGCGATAGGCGGGGGACACCGTGGACAGTTCACCAGCCTGAGTATAATATGTCCACAACAAATGTCCACAATTCAATTGTACAACTTTATTTTGATCTTTTTTTGAAGTAAAAACTCATTTCAAATTTCATGAGTGTCATGAATTATGACACTCGATGAATCATCGATTACTTTACTTTACTTTACTTTACAATTACTTTGGTGATCGATGAATCACTTTGAGTGTTCGTTTTCAATAATTCATTGCAAATGAATTAGTTTTCTGATTAAATGTGAACATGTTGTGGTTTCTTTGATTCAAATATTGCTCCGTAGAACAAAGAAATAACAAATAATAAGAAATAATAAAAAGCAGCAGGGTTACAACAATAAAAAGGATTGATTCGAAAAACAACAACAACAACCCTAAAAGTAAAATAGTGAAATCGAGTCAGATCAAATGTTTTCTTCCTGTTTTTCAGCTTCTTTAATGTGAATATTTTGGTTTGTGGACAAAACAAGACATTTAAGAACAAAGCATTTCTTTTCTTTCAATAACACGTTTAAAAATGAAATGAAATAAAAATGGTTAATCAGAGAGCTGTTAAAGTAAAACTGTTTCCTAAATGTGAACATAATAATATAAAAATATAATATAACAAATAACTCATTAAAAGTGAATCGTTTTGGTTTGTGGACAAAAACAAGACATTTGAGAACCAGAATATAAAATGTTATTAAATAAAGTTTTATATATATATATATATATAGTATTTATATAGAAGTTTTCACAGATAATAAATAAACTAAGCACTGTTGCTATGCAGAAAATACTGAAGGTTCTTTTAAATACTAAACTTTTACAATGGGATTATTTTATTCTTGCTGTTCATAAAATCTACCAGCAGATGGCGCCGTGTGTGCTGTACACAGCGGAGCTGACGTGAGTCATTGTTGGGTTGCATTTAACATTAAACTCACGTCACCTACAGCCGATTTAGAGATTATTTGACACAATAACATTGACCTCACGTCACCTACAGCTGATTTAGAGATTATTTAACACAATAACATGGACCTCACGTCACCTACAGCTGATTTAGAGATTATTTGACACAATAACATTGACCTCACGTCACCTACAGCTGATTTAGAGATTATTTAACACAATAACATGGACCTCACGTCACCTACAGCTGATTTAGAGATTATTTAACACAATAACATTGACCTCACGTCACCTACAGCTGATTTAGAGATTATTTAACACAATAACATGGACCTCACGTCACCTACAGCCGATTTAGAGATTATTTGACACAATAACATTGACCTCACGTCACCTACAGCCGATTTAGAGATTATTTGACACAATAACATTGATCTCACGTCACCTACAGCCGATTTAGAGATTATTTAACACAATAACATTAAACTCACGTCACCTACAGCCGATTTAGGGATTATTTAACACAATAACATTGACCTCACGTCACCTACATCTGATTTAGAGATTATTAGACACAATAACATTGACCTCACGTCACCTACATCTGATTTAGAGATTATTTGACACAATAACATTGATCTCACGTCACCTACATCTGATTTAGAGATTATTTAACACAATAACATTAATCTCACGTTACCTACAGCCGATTTAGAGATTATTTGACACAATAACATTGATCTCACGTCACCTACAGCCGATTTAGAGATTATTTGACACAATAACATTGATCTCACGTCACCTACAGCCGATTTAGAGATTATTTGACACAATAACATTGACCTCACGTCACCTACATCTGATTTAGAGATTATTTGACACAATAACATTGACCTCACGTCACCTACATCTGATTTAGAGATTATTTGACACAATAACATTGATCTCACGTCACCTACATCTGATTTAGAGATTATTTGACACAATAACATTAATCTCACGTTACCTAAACGAAAACTTTATTGCCACAGTATTTACAATCAGAAAATAAAATAGTACAAAATAAACATGGCGCGAGATCACCGTGGAACAGGACGCTGACTGGAACAGGTCAGCAGAGATTAGCAGAGATTAGCAGAGATTAGCAGAGATTATCAGAGTCACTGCCAAACTGCCGAACCACAAACAAGAGAGGAGAGCGCTCAAAAAGCACATGAAGCTCCAGTGACGGACAA
>NC_081137.1:445000-447500 GCF_958295425.1 Solea solea
AACATATTTACCTTTTTAATGCCATTATTCGTGTTTGATGGCAGAGAAAAAACAAAGGAATCAGCTTTAAAAATAACACTTTTTTATTCTCATTACAAAAACAGTCTTATTTACACAAACATTCACCACCGTTTTAATGTTAAAATAATAATTAAAAAAACAGATAAATACAAAGGTTTTTTTACAGCGTAAACACAGAATTGTTGAGGTTTGAGGTTTCACTGCTGGAGGAGCAGAGAGTCCAGGGGCAGCGCCTCACTGAAGCCCCCACAGAACAGAGGCTGACACTGGGCCTCAAGCTGCTGCTGCTCCTGCTGGAGCTCCAGCGCCACACACGGCGCCACCTGCAGGTCAGCGTAGAGGGGCGGGTCAGCGAGGTGGTGGGAGGAGAAGTGTGAGGGTGTCATGTGGGAGGTGGGGAATGGAGGAGGAGCGTGATGGAGGAAGGAGAAGAGGGGAGGAGAGGAGCTGCAGGAGTCCCACTGAGGAACCACGGCACCGGGCGAGTACGAGGAGAAGTTCTCCTGAGGAGAAGCAGGGAGGAGAAGGGAGGAGGGGGAGGAGGAGGAGTCCTGGAGGTGACACAAGAAGTCGTTGAGGACGGAGGAGGAGCAGGAGGAGGCGTCTGAGGGAGGAGGAAGCTCCGTGCAGGGAATCTTGGGGCTGGGCTCGGACGAAGAGGAGTCACGTGATGATGAGGAGGAGGAAGATTTCTTGGCAACGCTCTCAGACTTCCTCTTTCTCTTGCGGCGGAAGTTTCCGTTGTCGAACATCTTCTCGCAGTTGGGGTCCAGAGTCCAGTAGTTTCCTTTACCTGTGGAGGGAAGAGAGAGGGTTTGAATCCCGTTTAAACAAGCACACGTTTGAAAAGCACAGCTTTGATCGGGAATGAAACGACGTCACAAATCCTCCAGAACACAAAAAACACTGGGCTTCGGTTTCAAACTTCTGCTCTTATTTCTACTTCCTCTTCCTGTTGCTGAAGAGGCCTATGTGGGCTGTGGACTTTCAGAATAAAGTTCTTCTCACCTGGGTCGCTCCCGTCCCGCGGAACCTTCCGGAAACAGTCGTTGAGCGACAGGTTGTGGCGGATAGAGTTCTGCCAGCCGGCTTTGTTGCTGCTGTAGAACGGGAAGTTGTCGGAGACGTACTGGTAGATCTGGCTGAGCGTCAGGCGCTGGTTGGGCGCGCTCTGGATCGCCATGGCGATGAGGGCGGAGTAGGAGTAGGGCGGGCGGACCAGCCGCAGGACGTCGTCCGGCGTGGAGAAGGAGAACCAGGGGTTCCCGGGAGGCAGGAACGCCGGGAGGCCGTAGAGATGTGGGAAGGAGCCATGGAACGCCAGGGTGGAGGAGGGGGCGGGGTCAGTGCTGGGGAAGCAGGGGTAGCAGTTGCCGTGGTTTCCGGAAGCCTGGAGCCACGGTGAGGAGGACGGGCCGGAGTGTGGAGGAGCTGGAGGACTGTAGAGGCTGAAGTCAGACGGGTCCAGGCCCAGCGAGGGAAGCTCCTGCTGGGGCAGCGAGGGCTCGCAGGGTGGCAGGGCCAGATCCAGCTCTGGAACAAAAGATGACGTCATGGTCGTCATGGTGGTCCTGACTGTGGAGGCTCCGCCTTCTGCTCAGTCAAAAGAGTGTGTGTCGGAAAAATGTTAAAACACAGAGAGAGAGACACACACACACACAGCTCCTGCACCTGTTCTCTGTACACCTGCTCTTTACCTGAGACACTTATACCCTGATGCCCCGCCCACCAGTGAGCTGATTGGTTGGCTGGTCTGTCTCTCTACACACACATGTGTGTGTATTGAAATGTTCGGGGGGAGTGGATGATGTGAGGTGATTTGAATACGAGCAGGTTTTTATTTTCCCTCAGGCAGAAAAAAGAGCCTGAGGAATGTCAACAAACACACACACACACACACACACACACACACACACACACGCACGCACGCACGCACGCACGCACATGTTTAAATCGTCCTTTTTTTTGTTAGACTCTATAATTTATTTATTTAACCTTCAATTTTAATTAAAATCAGAATTTTACATGTTTGGTTTCATTTTAAATATATATTGTATATATATATACTCTATATATGTGTGTGTAAATATATAGATATATATATAGACAGTATAGTTTTTGGATAATAATTATTGTTAGGTTTAAATTGTGTTTTTCATGAGATAAACTTGACATAAAATAGTGGAATGTGCCTTTAGTTTGCTGCTGATTCAGATGATGTTGAAGTGATTTTACAGAAACGCAGCATCAGCTGCTGTGTGTGTGTGTGTGTGTGTGTTTGTGTGTTTGAGGTGTCGCCCGTCAACTATTGTCTTCAAACGACCCCCCCCCCCCACACACACACACACAAACACAGTCAGACATGTCCCGCCCCCTGAGTTCTCCACGTTCCATTGTTCGTGGAATAATTCGTGAACACAAACATCGCAGTAACGTGAAAATGAAACAGTTCTGAGTGAAGGAATGATTTATTTATGTT
>NC_081137.1:450000-522500 GCF_958295425.1 Solea solea
TGGTTCTGTTGGCTGGAGCCGCGGTCTTTGGCGTTGATGAGGAGCAGAGGAGACTGAGAGTAATGGCTGATGATGTCACTGACGGACGGGAAGAACTGCACACACGAGAACACAGCTGTGATCTTCTGAGGACCACGACCTTCTCAAAGTAAGGTTTGTTTCAACCTCACCTCCTGGACTTTGAGTCCGGTTCCCAGCAGGAACTGCTGCTTCTGCTGCCGGATCTGGATGTTGTAGACCTTGTCCTGGTAGAAGACCATCAGGGTGAAGGGCTGGTTGTCCAGCTGCCGGGTGCTGTCCCTCACCAGGTACGCCCCGTCCTCAACGGGAGATAGAGTACAATGATGGAACCACGTGTCCCATAATGCTTTGGGGCTTATGCCGCGTTCCATTTATATCGTAAGTTAGAACACAGTTTTTCTCTTTTCTTATACAGCACCACTTCCTTTCAAAATAAGAGCCTCAGACTTTGTCTTTTTACGACTTCTTATATCAAAGTTTTGCCGTGAAGTTCACTGTTTGAGTTCATTCTATCAAAATAAAATAAACAGTTTCATGACGTTTGTTTGTTTAATGTTAAATATTACTTACTTACTTACTGTCAAAGAATAGATACAGAAACAGAATGACCACACACTTTGTCGCTTCCGGGTCACTTTCTGTGACGACCTTTGTAACTTTGTTCAAACTTTTATAAAACTTTTATAAAACCGTTGTAACTTTGTTAAAACTTTTATAAAACCGTTGTAACTTTGTTAAAACTTTTATAAAACTGTTGTAACTTTGTTAAAACTTTTATAAAACCGTTGTAACTTTGTTAAAACTTTTATAAAACTGTTGTAACTTTGTTAAAACTTTTATAAAACCGTTGTAACTTTGTTAAAACTTTTATAAAACCATTGTAACTTTGTTAAAACTTTTATAAAACTTCTGTAACTTTGTTCAAACTTTTACAAAACTTTTGTAACTTTGTTAAAACTTTTATAAAACCGTTGTAACTTTGTTAAAACTTTTATAAAACCGTTGTAACTTTGTTAAAACTTTTATAAAACCTTTGTAACTTTGTTCAAACTTTTACAAAACTTTTGTAACTTTGTTAAAACTTTTATAAAACTTGTAACTTTATTAAAACTTTTATAAAACTTTTATAAAACTTTTGTAACTTTTAGAAAACTTTTGTAACTTTGTTAAAACGTTTCTCCTTTCTCTCTCTTTTTTACCTTGTGAACTCGTCTCAGACTTCCCTCTGCCTGACCTCTGGTCACTTTACCCACATACCAGCGGGGGTCCAGCTCCTGTGACACACACACACACACACACTTTACTGCAAATACAACAGCACCACCTGCTGTTTGGTTTCAAAAAGTACAGTTTTGCTCCATGTATGAGAGAAGAGGGGACACTGAGTGTGTGTGTGTGTGTGTGTGTGTGTGTGTGTTTTGTTACCTTTGACTTTGATGTTGCCTGTTGTGGACGAAACGAGTTTCTCTCTGATCCAGTGAAGCTGCCACTTTGTTCAGTGTAGCCTGCACACACACACACACACACACACACACACACACACACACACACACACACACACACACACACACACACACACACAGTCGTAACACAGTAAAATCACCTCATGTCCACTGATTGTGTGCCGGTTGTGTGCTTGTTGTGTGCTAGTTGTCTGCTGGTTGTCTGCTGGTTGTGTGCTGGTTGTCTGCTGGTTGTGTGCTGGTTGTCTGCTGGTTGTGTGCTGGTTGTCTGCTGGTTGTGTGCTAGTTTCTTACCTGCTGGCAGTCTGCACTGACTGGGAGGAAGACTGTAAAAAAACAGAAACATGAAATCACTGTGTGCAGGCTTTGGCCACCAGGGGGCGATGGAAAGTAAGACTAACTGACTGAATAATAAGTCAATATCTTTAAGAACGTGTTGACGTCTTTATCTTACTGTGAGACAGACTTTCTAACTCACTCTCTCACACCAAACCTCATAGAGAAAATCAGTGATTTGAGCTGCGGGGACACAGGAGCTGCTGGTCCTCTGCTGCCTCGTATGGTCACTTTGTGGCACTGCTGTAAATCAGAACTAAGGATTTTAAACGCCAAATCACCAAATAAGACGTGTGAACTTAGTGATGGAGGCAGCAGTGGATCAACAAGTCCTGTGCGCTGTGATGTTAAAATCACTGCTTTTCTCTATGAGGTTTGGTGTGGGAGAGTGAGTGTTTTACAAACTTCAGTTTACACACACACACACACACACACAAACATACCTGTGTCCCTGATGTGAGGGCAGACCAGGGAGACCAGGGCGGGGGGGCAGACCTTTATTTTGGAGCGGGAATGTGTTGTTTTTAGAGGCTGAAAGAGAGGAAGTGACACAGTCTGTATTTACTATTTACTTTTATTTTGAAGGAGACATAACGAAATAAATAAAAAAATAAGTAAATAAATAATTTCTCACCTTCAGGAGGTATTTGCTGATGAAACACAAGAAATGAGGAAGAAAATGAACAATATAATCAAACAGTAGATAGACAGACAGACAGAAAGACAGACAGACAGATAGAGAGACAGACAACTTACTTCTCTCCTTTGATCGAACCTGTTAAACCACGAAACAAAGTGTTTTATTGTGAAATTCACCAGACGCTGTTGTGTGTGAGTGACGATGGAGTTGCTGGTTTGATGCTCGCCTGTCAGGAGGAGGAGGTCGGACCGACGAGTTGCTCCGGCTGACGGTGGCGGACGGCGGTGGAAGAACGGGAGGTTTGGTCCATGTGGGCGTATCCTTGTTTTCCGACTGAGGCCTCCACACACACACACACACACACACATTATTATTTAATATCATACATTTTCAGTTCACGCCATCAATTAGCTTTCAGTGAAATCTTATATTTACTCACTTCCAAGTCGGTGCTCTTCCCGCCTGCAAGAAAAACACGGAAATAAGATTTTTTTTAAAAAAGAAGAAAAATAGGACTGTAGTTTTCTGAGTTTTCTGATGGTGGAGTTCCTCAGGGCTCCGCTCTCGGCCCATTTCTAGAACTGATCTACACGTCATTTTAAAGCAACACGACAATAAATTGCACATGTTTTCTTAAACAACATTAATGTTGCTGTGTTTGGCACTCCAGGGCCACCGTAGTGGTGCCTTCAGACTCCGCCTACTTGTATGAAAAAGTTTATTTGAAAGAAGGCACTCACTCTGTCCACGGTGCTGAACTGAGGTCCTGCGGGACGACGAGAGGAGACGACAGACAGAGAATTCAAGTTGAGTTAATGTGGGTTTTTAGAGGCGCTCGTGCAGGGAGCATGAAGTCATTCTTCATTTACATATTACAGTGGAAACACAACTGAAACAGATCCCTGGAGGCAACAGCAGTTTATTTCCATATATATATATATATGTATATGTATACATGTAGCTTTACCCCTGACAGCTGTTGAGCTGTATCCTGAGCTTCTGCCTGGTTTGATGTCACGAAAGATCTGCGGTGGCGCTGGAGGAACTGAACATAATTTAGCAGAAAAAGGATTGTTTTTGTGAGAGAATTCACTTGTTACAGCAAAGTAAACCACTCACTCTCCCACACCAAAGTCCATAGAGAAAATCAGTGATTTTAGTGATTTGTGTCACTGATTTAAACACACACATGTGAACTTAGTGATGGAGGCAGCAGTGGAACAACAACTCCTGAGAGTGTGGTGATATTAACATCACTGATTTTCTCTATGGGGTTTTTAAGTAACACACATTTTAAAAAAACAACAAAAACTTATTCTTTTAAAAACGTCCACATCCTGTTTATATTGATGACATCATCATCAGCAGGAGGTGACTCACATTTTCCCGACACTTGTGCGCCGACGTGAGGGGACGAGTCTCTGCGAGTGGACGAGTCTCCGGCCTGTGGACGGACACACACACATCTTCAGTGTGAAAAACTCACTCTGTGTTTGAAGTCACACACGTCAGGGACTCACCACCCGAGGAGAGGGAGGAGTCAGCGTGGAGACCGGGGGACGGGGACACACGGCGGGGGGGGCGGTGCCTCTGGACGACACGTGGTTGTCCCATTTATCTGCACACACACACACACACACAGACATGAATGACACGTCACAGTGAGGACATTTTGTCACAGTGAGGACATTTTGTAAATCTGAAGGCTTCCAGAGAATGGAACAGTTGCTTCTCCTTCTTCTCCTGATACATACTGAACCAAACCGAACCGTTCCACTCGGTGGAAACACGGCATAAGACTGTGATGGACTAGGACTATGGAGTCAGGCCAAGTGTATTGGTATGGTCTTGGCCTTGAGTCAGTCTACAGAGACTAGTTGATGCCTGTTGATGGTTCACGTGTAGAACAGTCAACGTAACACAGTTCATTTTTCTCTAATTATCGAAACATAGTTACCTATGTATTCGCCGTCTCCGATGGGCAGGGACGGACACAGGTTGTGAGCGAGGTCCTCTTGAGGTTCAGAAGGAGGAGGCTCGTAATCCCCGTCCAGGTCCTCGGACGGGGACTCATAGTCCCCGTCGCTGCTGTTTGGTTTCTCGTAGTCGTCGTCGTCGTCGTCCTGGTGCAGCGAAGAAAAACTTTTCCGGCAAACCTTTTTGTTTGTGTGTTTGTTTCATTTCGTCAACTGATTGACGGCATGGCTAAGCCCCGCCCCTTGCCCACCACGGGGTTTTGCTTTGGCTGCTAAACGCCCCGGCAAACTTTGGGTTTGTACGCAGACACAACGCAGTACCGTGTGCATGGCACCAATCAGCAACGCGTGGATATTGGAGCGCGTTGGGTGCACGTGGACACTCCACCAGCAGGGGGAGTATAAGCCCCGGTCAGCGAGCAGAAAAAACATTTCAGCCACAGAAGAAGAAGTCACAGAGGAGAGTGACCGGCTGATGATTGGCTGTTCTGCCTTAAGTCCCGCCTCTCTTGGTGTGCTTGATTTATTGTTCAGCTCGTGCTGAGGAGGCAGGAACTAGCAGGTTCATAGTTCACACACTACAGACTTACTGTCAGTCACTTTTGGACATATGGAAGCCTGAAGTAGTCAATATTGATAATAAAATTTAAGACATTAATTAATGATCATTTCAACAAGCTGTGTTAAATATCTGTGTGAAATAATGGAGAAAATTGTTCAAACCCAATGAAGTTTTCATTTTCACAGATACAAGTTTTATTTTATTAGTCATGTCTGTTCCAATTTTATTAAGTCTGTTTTTATATCTGTTAAAATTGTAACAGTTTTGTATTTTTGAATTAATGACTGTATATTATTGTCATGCAGGAAAGAGATTTGTTTTATTTTTATTTCAGTGACCTCTGACATTAGGTATGTGGCTTAAACTTATAACGGACTGTTTGTTTATTTTTTAAAGGGTTTGTCTCTATAATGCTTTAGGGGAAACTCCAATAACATCACAGAGAAAATATCCAGATATATATCAAGTATCACCTTTCAGCTAAGAAATATACAGATATGAAGCCTGTATTTAAGCCTGTATCGTCCAGCCCGAGTCTGGATGCATTCCTCGGGGAGTCGGGGTCTTTGCGATCTGGACTGCGCGTTGATGATGCAGAAGTTTACCAGAGCCTTTATTTCAGTGAAGTTTAGTCGTGGAAAGAAAAATAAATCCACGGCGGAACTCTAAACATCTGGATGCCAGGCGTTTTCACAAAGTTCGCTTTGTTAGCATAAAGCTAACACATTATAGGCGTGTCGTGAGCAACGCCGAGTCAGAGGTGGCTAACATTAGCAAGCTAGCACAGTTAATGGGAAAGGTGATTCTGCGTGAGGGCGGAGCTTAGCCACAGGTGAACAGCTGTTGAAGGTCAGACTTACGAACTCGTCTTCTCCCCAGCCCTGGACGTCAACCGTGTCTGCAAAGACAACAACATCCACACATTTACATCATCGCTGCACCCGACACTCAGCCGCGGAAAAACACGAGGACGACTGGGACGTCGCTGCCTTACCTGGCTCGTGATATCTGGGCGTCGTTCTGTGACGGAAACAAACACAAAGATTTTCAGTCAGGTCCTTGAACGCAGCAGCAGCAGCAGCAGCAGCAGTAGCAGCAGTAACAGCAGTAACAGCAGTAACAGCAGTAGCAGCAGCAACAGCAGTAACAGCAGTAACAGCAGTAGCAGAATCTTTCAGGTGTGAAACCTACTTTTTAGCGAACAATCCTCTCTTCTCCTCCTTCTTACTGATCTCACTGCTGAGCTTCATGATCATCCTGAGGAAACAGACGCAGTGTGAACACTGCTCAGTGGGAACGGGATGTCAGTTGTCCTGAATCGGACGTCAGTTGTCCTGAATCTGACGTCAGTTGTCCTGAATCGGACGTCGGTAGTCCTGAATCGGACGTCGGTAGTCGTGAATCGGACGTCGGTAGCCTTGAATCAGACATCAGTTGTCGTAAATCGGACGTCGGTTGTCGTGAATTGGGCGTCGGTTGTCGTGAATCGGGCGTCGGTTGTCGTGAATCGGGCGTCAGTTGTCATGAATCGGACGTAGGTAGTCGTGAATCGGACGTCTGTAGTCGTGAATCGGACGTCGGTTGTCGTGAATGGGACGTCAGTTATCGTGAATCGGGCGTCAGTTGTCGTGAATCGGACGTAGGTGGTCGTGAATCGGACGTCGGTAGTCGTGAATCGGACGTCGGTGGTCGTGAATCGGACGTCGGTAGTCGTGAATCGGACGTCGGTATTCGTGAATCGGACGTTGGTAGTCGTGAATCGGACGTCGGTTGTCGTGAATGGGGCGACAGTTGTTGTGAATCGGGCGTCAGTTGTCGTGAATCGGACGTCAGTTGTCGCGAATCGGACGTCAGTTGTCGTGATTTGGACGTCGGTAGTCGTGAATCGGACGTCAGTTGTCGTGAATCGGGCGTCAGTTGTCGTGAATCGGACGTCGGTTGTCGTGAATCGGACTTCGGTAGTAGTGAATCGGACGTCGGTAGTCGTGAATCGGACGTCGGTAGTAGTGAATCGGACGTTAGTAGTCATGAATCGGACGTTAGTTTTTGTGAATCGGACGTCGGTAGTCGTGAATCGGACGTCGGTAGTCGTGAATCGGACGTCAGTTGTCGTGAATCGGGCGTCAGTTGTCGTGAATCGGACGTCGGTTGTCGTGAATCGGACTTCGGTAGTAGTGAATCGGACGTCGGTAGTCGTGAATCGGACGTCGGTAGTAGTGAATCGGACGTTAGTAGTCATGAATCGGACGTTAGTTTATGTAAATCAGACTTCGGTAGTCGTGAATCGGACGTCGGTAGTCGTGAATCGGACGTCAGTTGTCGTGAATCGGACATTAGTTTTTGTGAATCGGACGTCAGTTGTCGCGAATCGGACGTCAGTTGTCGTGATTTGGACGTGGGTAGTCGTTAATCGGACGTCGGTTGTCGTGAATCGGACTTCGGTAGTAGTGAATCGGACGTCGGTAGTCGTGAATCGGACTTCGGTAGTAGTGAATCGGACGTCGGTAGTCGTGAATCGGACGTCGGTAGTAGTGAATCGGACGTTAGCTTTTGTGAATCGGACGTTAGTTTTTGTGAATCGGACGTCGGTAGTCGTGAATCGGACGTCAGTTGTCGTGAATCGGACGTCAGTTGTCGTGAATCGGACATTAGTTTTTGTGAATCGGACGTCAGTTGTCGTGATTTGGACGTCGGTAGTAGTGAATCGGACGTCAGTAGTCGTGAATCGGACGTTAGTTTTTGTGAATCGGACGTCGGTAGTCGTGAATCGGACGTTAGTTTTTGTGAATCGGACGTCGGTAGTCGTGAATCGGACGTCAGTAGTCGTGAATCGGACGTTAGTTTTTGTGAATCGGACGTCGGTAGTCGTGAATCGGACGTTAGTTTTTGTGAATCGGACGTCGGTAGTCGTGAATCGGACGTTAGTTGTCGTGAATCGGACGTCGGTAGTCGTGAATCGGACGTCAGTAGTCGTGAATCGGAGGTTAGTTTTTGTGAATCGGACGTCGGTAGTCGTGAATCGGACGTTAGTTTTTGTGAATCGGACGTCGGTAGTCGTGAATCGGACGTCGGTAGTAGTGAATCGGACGTCAGTAGTCGTGAATCGGACGTTTGTTTTTGTGAATCGGACGTCGGTAGTCGTGAATCGGACGTCAGTTGTCGTGAATCGGACGTCAGTTGTCGTGAATCGGACATTAGTTTTTGTGAATCGGACGTCAGTTGTCGTGATTTGGACGTCGGTAGTAGTGAATCGGACGTCAGTAGTCGTGAATCGGACGTTAGTTTTTGTGAATCGGACGTCGGTAGTCGTGAATCGGACGTTAGTTTTTGTGAATCGGACGTCGGTAGTCGTGAATCGGACGTCAGTAGTCGTGAATCGGACGTTAGTTTTTGTGAATCGGACGTCGGTAGTCGTGAATCGGACGTTAGTTTTTGTGAATCGGACGTCGGTAGTCGTGAATCGGACGTCGGTAGTCGTGAATCGGACGTTAGTTGTCGTGAATCGGACGTCGGTAGTCGTGAATCGGACGTCAGTAGTCGTGAATCGGAGGTTAGTTTTTGTGAATCGGACGTCGGTAGTCGTGAATCGGACGTTAGTTTTTGTGAATCGGACGTCGGTAGTCGTGAATCGGACGTCGGTAGTAGTGAATCGGACGTCAGTAGTCGTGAATCGGACGTTTGTTTTTGTGAATCGGACGTCGGTAGTCGTGAATCGGACGTTAGTTTTTGTGAATCGGACGTCGGTAGTCGTGAACGGGACGTAGGTTGATACTCACGGAGAATAAGGTTTGGGGAATTTCTGCAGGTCGTTGTCACTCATATTCTGCAAAAAGAAAAAGAACCGTTGTGTTTGAATTGTCACCATGGTTTTGTTTGTTTGTTTGTTTGTTTACTCACCACAAACCTGGAGCCACTGATGGAGTGCTTCAGCACGGCTTTATCACACCCGGACAGATTCATCTGTGGAAACAGACACCGTGTCATTTTCTGTCTCCATGTGGTCGACGTCTGTCTTTTTTTTTTCCCTTTTGCAGTAAGAGACGACTTATGAACTTAAAGATGACAACAAAGAGACAAAGAGACAACAACATCGTCCTCTGTCTCTGTATGGTCATGCTCAGCAAGTCTAAAAGTTAAAGGTTGTGAGGACAGGGACAGAAGACGTCATGTCCACAGGCCTCACCCTCTTCATGAAGTCTGCCAGCTGCTGTGGACTCCACCCCATCACCTCTGACCTGTAGGGGACCGGGTCCGAGCTCATGGCCGCGTCCTCGTCACAACCGTCTCGCTGGTGTCAAACCTGCAGCTGTCTCACTGTCCACGCAGACAATCTCTGTGGCTGTGACTGACAGACGGCCTCGTCCCTCGCCGCCGCTTCCTGCAAAACGTGAAAGCATTAACGTCTCAGAGTGTCTCACGGAGGACAAGTCCTCTACAAAGTGTCTCCAGAGTTTGACTTCCTCCACTCGAAGCAGCACTTTTACCTCCAGAGACTTTAGAGACGAAAGCAAGCGCAGGACGGAGACGAGCTGTGGAACCAAAATGGCTTCCTTTTTTCTGTCTCTGTCCTCCTCTCTCTCTGTGTCTCAATCTGTCTTTCCTCCCCTGTCTCTGAGAGGAAGTGACTGAGCAGCAGAGGGTGATGAAGGCTCCGCCTCCTCTTAACCACAGAACGGAAAAGACGCTGCTGCTGCTGCTGCTGCTGCTGTTACTGCTGCTGCTGCTGCTGCTGCTGCTGTCACTGCTGCAGCTGCTGTCACTGCTGCTCTTGCTCTCACTGCTGCTGCTGTCGCTGCTGTCACTGCTGCTGCTGCTGCTGTTACTGCTGCTGCTGTTACTGCTGCTGCTGTCACTGCTGCTCTTGCTCTCACTGCTGCTGCTGTCGCTGCTGTCACTGCTGCTGCTGCTGCTGTCGCTGCTGTCACTGCTGTTGCTGCTCTTTTGATTTTCGCCTCCGTCCATGTCTGTCCTCACCACTGACACACAGCGTTGACTGCTGGGAAATGTCTCAGTGTTGAACTGGTCTCTATAACTTCCTCCACACAGTTGGTGTAGTGCAGTTTCCAGCACACCTGATTCAGATGAACAGCTCGTTGGCAGGCTCTGCAGCTTGTTGACGAGCTGACCGTCTGACCCAGGTGTGCTGGAGCGGGGCGACATGTAAACTTGCAGGGCCATGGTCCCTGAGGACCCGGGTTGGGAAACACTGGTGTCGTGGTTAGAGCTCTTTTCTGTGTAGCAAGAAGACTTCGGGTTCGAGCCCCGGGGTCACTCTGCATGGAGGTCCCATGTTCTCCCAGTGTGCGTGGGTTTTCTCTGGACTCTCCGGCGTCCTCCCGCAGTCCAAAAACATGCACACATATGGGGATTAGGTCAGCTGGACACGCTAAACTGACTGTAGGTGTGAGAGTGAATGGTTGTTTGTCCCTGTGATGAACTGGTGATCTGTCCAGGCTGTGACCCCCTGACTATCGCCCTATATTGGCACAGCCCCCCCTGTAGAAAGATGGATGGATAAACTATGACGTGAAGATAAATAATTAAATATAATAATGACGAAAGAAATGAACGTTTGTGTGTTTTATTCTGAAAAACCACAATTTAAGGCGGACTTGCCCGTAGCAAAATGGTGGACGTGCTGACGTAACGTGTCGGTGTTCACCTTTGATTAAAGGTCTTCTCTGTATCTGGTTCTTTGACTTTGAGTCATTTGCGTCACTGATCTTTTCAGAAAGTCCTAAACACGAGTGCGCTGAATAAAATCTGTGCGCCTCCGCTCCTGAAGGTGGCGCCGGTCGACGCTAAACCTACTTCCGTCACCGTTTCTGTCACAAAGTAAATAAGATGGCGTCCGGCAGTGGGGTGAGTCTCTGCCCTGGGAAGGATTTTTGTGTTAAAAGTGTAAAATATATCGACTGTAAGACATTCTGGGAGTGTCACGTGTCTAATTGTTTCGGAGAGATATTATCGGCGCAGATGAATCACACGTAAATGTTTTTAAAAACCACGTTTCTCGCGTTCCGTCCCGGCGCCCGAGCTAACACAGCTAACAAGGTTTCGCCTGCTGAACACACACCAAAGTAAAGGTTTTCGCTTTTAATTTGAAACGTCTGCGTTGTTTGCTGTTATCGCACATCGAGTTATGTATGTGTGATAACTTTAACTCAACACAACACCACGATAAATCCAAAGATTAATCCAAAAATGTATCCTGTGTGCGTCTGTGCTAACTGTGAGCAGCCAAACAGAAAGACTTCCTGTTCTCTTCAGAATAAAAGCCCGAACAAATAAACACGTATGTTTACGTTTTGGCAGAAGGTGGAGTAAAAGTCACCTAAAATAATTGAGAAAGTTAATATCTAGGGCTGCAACCTGGAAATGAGGATGTTCTTAAACGTCTATGTTTTTGTTCACAAACTTGAATTCTCCAGTTTTAATGATTTCTCTGTAACATGGAGCAAAGAGACAAGGACATTCACATTTAAGAAGCTGAAAAATCAGAGAAACTGATCATCAAAATGGTGAATTTAGTAATGAATTGGTCAAATTATTGTTGTGGCATGATAATGATTTTGTGTCTGCACTGCAGGGCAAGTTTTATTGACTTTGCAGCATTTATACATGTCAACTTGCATCATAATTTACAGTAATCATTAAATTATTATTGGCTCGTGCTGCAGTAAAAAAAAAAAGACTGACCTGTTATTCAATCAGTTTAACATTTACTTTCACTATTAATCAGGTTAAAAAGACAAATCAGAAGGAAAGAGTTTGAGTTTCATATTAAACAGTATCATCTGTTTCATTGTCACTTTTCTCTTTCTCCTTCAGTCCAATAAGAACGACTTCCGTCGGAAGTGGGACAAAGATGAGTATGAAAACCTGGCACAGAAACGAATCACTGAGGAGCGAGACAAGGAGAGGAGAGATGGTGAGGAGAGAGCGAGAGAGAGAACGTCACTGAGTATAACAAATGAAAGAGGACGACGGTGTTGAGATGCAGGACACTGTGTCTTCTTCTCCTCGTCTTTCTCTTTGTTTTCTTTCCTCTCAGATGTTTTCATTCTAACGTTTACTTTTCTCTCTCTCTCAGGAAAAGTGGCTCCTCCCGTCAAGCGGGAACTCCTGCGTCACAGAGACTACAAAGTGGACCTGGAGTCCAAACTGGGGAAGACCATCGTCATCACCAAGACCACGCCTCAGGCGGAGATGGGCGGGTACGAGCACTTTCATCATCTCAGCTCCGTGTCAGCAGTTCACTGTTTTACACCAACACAACATCGACAGGGCCTTAGAGCGTCCAAAGATCCACAGTTTTGCCTTAAATTTGGTGATAACAGGCCAATTTACCCTTAAATCCAGCATTTAAAGGTCTTAACTTTACAAATAATCCTTAAATCCTGCATTAAAATTTCTTAACTTTACAATTAACCCTTAAATCCTGAGTTAAGAGGTCTTATAAATAACCAACCTTAAATCCTACATTTCAAAACCTTAGCAACGATGATGAAGAAACACAAGTGTGAATGGACAACTGGTCTGAATTTGATCAATCATACGTTTCTTCTTTTGTCGTTGGCGTGTTCTTCCTCGCTCTGATTGGCTGTCTCCTCCTCCTCCTCTTCTCTTTCAGTTATTACTGTAACGTCTGTGACTGTGTCGTCAAAGACTCCATCAACTTTCTGGATCACATCAACGGGAAGAAACGTGAGTTCGCATCGGATCCACACACACACACACACACACACACACACACACACACAAGCATATAACCTGTTAGTATGTGTGTGTGTGTGCAGACCAGAGGAACCTGGGCATGTCGATGCGTGTTGAGCGCTCGTCTCTCGATCAGGTGAAGAAACGTTTCGAGGTGAACAAGAAGAAGCTGGAGGAGAAGCAGAAGGAGTACGACTTTGAAGAGCGGATGAAGGAGCTGAGGGAGGAGGTGAGCGGGAGGGAGAGGGGTCTAACATCAGCTGACCAGGGAATCACTCACTCTCCCACACCAAAGTTCATAGAGAAAATCGGTGATTTTAGCTCACATAGACGCAGGAGCTGCTGGTCCTCTGCTGCCTCGTGTGGTGACTTTGTGTCACTGAGTTAAATCTGAACAAAGGTTTTCAAAAGCCAAGGTGACAAAATAAGACATTAGAACTTAGTGATGGAGGCAGCAGTGGATCAACAACTCCTGTGTGTGTGTGACGTAGAGGATAGAAAGAATCACAAATGATTTTGTCGTGTTTGTTTCGTCAGGAGGAGAAAGCAAAGGCGTACAAGAAAGAGAAGCAGAAGGAGAGGAAGCGGCGGGCGGAGGGCGACGTGGACTTCGAGGTGGACGAGGACATGGCGGCAGTGATGGGTTTCTCCGGCTTCGGCTCGTCAAAGAAGAGTCACTGACGCCTCGCTGTGAAACCTCAGGACACGACTGACGCCTCCGTCAGGCTCCTTCAAACATTCACAGCCACGCGCTCTTATTTTGGTAGTTCAAACTGTCCGTGTGTTGTGGCGACATTTCCCGCTGCAGCTTCCTGTCAGAGACACGCGTGTCAGCGGGCTGAAGAGTCGCCGAAGAACGACGGACAGACACGTGGAATTGAGACCAATAAAAAATCTGCAGTGTGGAAAATAATGGCAAAGGACACCAAACGTTGAAAACAGCTGCACCACTTTTATTTCTGTCTCTGTTATTTGCTGAATTTATTTTAATAAACTTTGTTTTTGTTCTGGGTTGTTTTTGTCTCCCTTTTCTGCTTTCAGCGTGTGTCAGTGAACGCACCACGGGGACACAAGCTCGTCCTCAACCTGGAGTCACAGTTTTCCCTCAAATCAAGCATGGCCGACGTTCCCCGTGAAGACGGCGTCGTTTCAGGGGGGTTCCGCCTGGACGGACAGATTTCCCCACACAAAAATTCGGTGGAACTCCATTTTCACCTGAGGTGGCGCTCTAGAGCCCTGGAACTATGCCGATATCACATCTTCACCAGACCTGACCTCTGTGCCACATTTAAAGAGTGTTTATGCAGGTTAACGCCCTCAAACATGACCACAAAGATAGAATAATCTGAAGGAATAAACGGCAGATTATGTCCCGTCGCACAGGGTCAAGGGTTAGAGTGGTGGAGCTATGACATCACCGTTTTCCTAAAGTAGCGTATTCGCCGTCTCAGTGGAAACAGGAGGCCGGTTGTTTTAAAAAATATATGGTTACAGGTTCCCGAAAATGCCATCACCATGTGGACGGCCCATTTATCTTAAATCTGATTCTCTGAAAGGCAAAATTAAGGGTTTTTTTCACTGAAAAGACAAAAAATCCTGACACGACTCAGACGGAGTCATAATATGACACAAATACAGTATGTAGGCTTTAAGTAAAAGTGTTAAGTGAGTTTTTAAGATATTTTCACAGATACAAAAACCTAACCGGACCAGATCTCGTCTTGTGTCACAATATACATAGATATCTCCCTCTCTCTCTCTCCATATGTATATATACATATATATATACATATACACATATATATATGTATATGTATATATGTACATACATATGAGTGTGTGTTATTTAATTCCAAGTGCAGTTTTGAACAAACTTAAATTCAGACCTCCAGAAGTTAAGTTTATTATTAAGTATTAAGTTCTTGCTGAGTCAGCATTTCAAGCTAATGAATACAAAAAAACCGTTTCACCTCTAAATAAATCTGCGCCCAGGTGAATCGCGTAGGCCCCGCCCCCTCCGCGCAGGTGCGTCTCATTAAAAAGCTGCGAAAGCGCAATAATGGCGTCTGTCCGTCTGAAGAGAAGGCGCCAAACCTGCACCGCAGAAAAAGACATGTCATCGAGTGGCGTGGAAACGGCAGCTCAGAGCCCGCTGCTCTCCTCCAGGTCGGTACCGACTCTTCACACTGCACAGTAACCCGGGACAAGCCCGGGACAAGCCCGCCTGCCGCCTCACGCTTCATTGAACGTGTCCAGTCACTCTGCTGCCAGACCTCATTGACAAAACCGGTACCCGCCATGTCGTCTCGTAGATAATTAACCATCTTAGCCAGTTCACAGCCTTTTACTTGTGCGTTTTGTTGGACAGTGAATAGAGCCGAATCAGCTGTGGTCACCTCCAGTTCAGTGTGAACCCGTGACTGTGCAGGAAATATCGCGGAGTCACTGAAAAACTGGCGAAACGTGAAAAAACGTGAACATTCCAAGTGAGGTTCTGCACATGAGGAGGCGTCTTTCTGTCCCCTTTTTCAAGGCTGATTTATTTCAGTCAAATCATTGATGATGTTAATGAAAGTTAAAATGTCACTCATGTGATTAGTAAATAAATAATAATAATAATAATGTTTTTTTTTAAAGATAAAAATATAAATCAAACTACAGGCCGTGATTCATTTGCTTCCTTGTATTTATTTGTTGATAAATCTTAAGGAATAAACATAAGCAACAGCAGGAAGTGAAATATTTATCTTGAATTTAATCTTTCTTTAAAATTTGTGTGAATTTTTTTTTTTTTTTGATGAAATGAGCAAAACCAAAAATGACCCTTTTATAATATGCAAATAAATGTTGTGGTTTTTCTGTCTGGGTAAATTGGGGAATGAGTTCTGGACGGACAGTGACTCCAAGCTCGCTATGACTTTCTGTCCATTGAGCTGTCAGTAGCCAATCAGTAGGCAGCTTCCTAAGCCCCACCCACAGTCAGAATCGCAAGTTTGGAGTTTGAAACGTGTCACTCTGTTGACGGCGTCCTCAGCTTCCGCTTCGGCCCGTGGTCGTGTGTGTGTGCCAAAGGTTGGTCGGCCGCCGCGTGGAACGGCCTCCCTGACCCGCTGCTGGCCGCCTCCTCCGGATGCTCCACCCCTGAGCCGTGGCTCCTCCCTGGCTGCAGCTACGTCTACGACAGCCTGGTCAGGTGAGGAACGCATCACGTTTTTAAAAGGTTATATTGTTGTTGTTGTTGTTGTTGTTGTTAGTGGCTTTTAATTAAAAAAAACTGCATTATTTCCTCTTTAAATAAAGGACATTTAATGCTTCGACAATAAATGTGGTTGAATTTAAATGAAAGTCACCACGGATACGAAAATCTGACCAGACCAGATCTTGTTTCACATCACTATGTATGTATGTATATATGTGTGTGTATATATATGTGTGTGTGTGTGTGTGTGTGTATTCACCAGACTTGCAATCCATCTTAACTTAATCTAAACTCACCCTAAATCTGAACTTGATTCTAAAAGCAGTTTTAAACAAACTTAAATTTAGACCTTACGGTAAAACTCAACTTGAATATAAACATTCCTTTAATGTTATTTTATTGACCTAGGATTTAGGGTCAATTCAACACAAACTAGCTTAATCAAAATGTACCCTTTTAAAGCCTTTGGTTTAAAATGAAAGAAGTGTGTTTAAATCATGACATATCAGACGTCTCTGTCCTTCACAGTAACATGTCTCCAGTCTCGTCTCCTCCTCCTCCTGTGAGCGGCGTCCGTGGCCGAGAGAGAGCGTCCAGCAGCAAAACTCGCAGGTTCAACCAAGCGTGGACAACGCGTTCATGTTCTGAGATAATGACAAAGATTTACAGCCTCGCGTCCATCCTGTTGTGGATTATGGGACAGTCTGTGTTTTTGTCTCCTCCTGCAGGCCGTCCATCCTGGAGCGCTGCATCCTCAAAGTGTCCACCAGCAGCGTGGCTGTGGGGACGGACGATTTGGACAACAGGAGGTCAGTACAGTCTAAAAGACTCCCTCAGGTTAAAGGTTAGCCTGGCTTTGGCTGGCTTGGGTTAAAGGTTAGCTGGATATCTGGTTGTTTGGGCTAGCATCATCTCTTTTAGTCTAAAGTTACCTTGCAGGGTAATTAGTTTAGGATTAGCTTGTTTGGGCTAAAGGTTAGCATAAACGGAGGGGTTTTAAACTGTCACAGTGGGTGTAGGTCTGACGAGGACAATGTCCTCAGATATGAGGAGTAAAGACGGAGGACTTCCTCTGCTTCCCTCGCAGGTCCCCCTTCGGTCGCTCTTTCCCTCGCCACATGGATCTAGCCAACACCGAGACCAACGAGGCGGTTCTGAAGCGGCGGCAGAAACAGATCCACTACGGCAAGATCACCAGCGGTTACCAGAACTACCTGCAGCAGGTCCCCAAGTGAGAAAGCATGTTAGCGTAACCTTTGGCCTAACTGAGACGCATCATTCTAGTCTTGGTGGGTTGTCTTGTCTGTTTGCTAACCGTGTCCTTAAACCTGACGACTTCCCTGACCCTCCTCACATTTCTCTGAACTAACTTCAAAGTTCAAATGTGGTGAATTTTGGTGCCTTGGAAACATTTTCAGTCTCTTTTTATATTCATAAAATCAAAGAGACCAACAAACTACGTTCTTGCAGTCTTTGTAAATGTGGTCGTATAATGTTAGGAATGAGTCCAAGTTGACGTTAGCTGCCGCCTTGACTTAAGACATTCTCCAGACGATCATTTGAACACCACGAGATGTTCATCTCTCCATTTGATTCCGGGATTAGACCAGACAAATTTAGGACGATTTTCCAAGCGATTTTGTTTCGGACTGACAAATTTCTCTCGTCGGACATGTTGGAGAACTGAGAATTGGCCTCTGGGACGCTCCGTGACACCTGACCACAGGTCTAGCATTTTAGCACTCGGTTCTGTCTCGCCTGACACCTCTAATGACGTCCTCATGGACGTTGACCACTAGGATAACGGAGTGCTTTGACGTGGTGTAACATGGACAATCCACTGTCCTCTTCATAACACCCAGGAACGGGTCCACAATCCGTGAGCGTTACCCACAACGCTTCGGTAGTTGGCTCATCGGTTTATCTCTCCTCAGACACTTGCGGGACCCTAAGCTCCACCCCTCCACACCCAACATGTACAGGAAGTACAGCCGGCGCTCCTGGGACATGCAGGTGCGTCTGTGGAGGCGGGCACTGCACCTGTGGGACCCTCCCAACAACCAGCCAGACGCCTTCGACTCAGACGACCCTGTGGCGCAACTGTAGGTGGAGCCCAACGCAGTTTGTAGAGTGATGATTAGAGATAGAGAATGTTTACTTTTATCTTCAGAACGTGTTCACGTCTTTATCTCACTGTTGGACAGACTTTTCCAACAGGAAACTGAATTTTGTAAACCGCTCACTCTCCCACACCGTCTGCTGGTTAAGTCTATTAGTGAGAAGAAGATATCGTAGACTCAAGCTCACGCAGATTTTATGAGCCGAGTCTCTTAAGTGGCTGAAATCTGCTGAACTATCCTTTTTTTTTGTTTTATTTTTTGTTTTCAGGCAGAGCCAGCTGGCAAAGATGACCTCTGGCCTGTGTGAGGACATAGGAGACAAGCAGAGAGAGAAGGAGACTCCGGCAGCTTCTGAAGCCTCCTCTGTGTCTCCTCTGTCGACTGGGACGTCACTGGACATGCCTGGACCATGGGGTGTCCCGTTCTCCCCGGTAATGATGTCTGAATTGATTTTTTTTTTACTGAGAATGTGCTTCTTTTTATTATTATTATTATTATTATTATTATTATTATTATTATTATTATTATTATTATTATTGAACCATGTTTTTTTTCTGACAGGAGGTGGAGTCTAACCACCGGACTCTCCACTTTCCCCCTGGCCTGCGCTCCCTCAGGAGTCACCTGAGCTCCAGGGACAACATGACCGACTGGCTCCGCCTCCTCTTGGAGGCTGACCACACCCATGGTAGGACCTGACCTTGTGTTTGTAGGTCCATGGTTCATACTGGTGCTCGAAATCTTTGGGAAAATGCTCCACTTTTAGGTTGTTGTTGTTGTTGTTGTTGTTGTTGTGTTTTTTTTTTTACGTAGTCTGAGCTTGTGTCCCGTCCTATCTCGCAGATTTGGGCTTGGACGACCAGCAGGTACCCGTGTTCTCCGACCACCTCTCCTGGAACCCGTACTGATGGTCGCCGCTTCTCCACCGGTTTGAAAACGACGCGGTTCTAGTCGGAGCCGCGTCCCTCGCCAGTCGTCGACTGGACTGGACTTGGTGATCTTGTTTGACATCCCGTGTGTGTGTGTGTGCGTGCGTGCGTGCGTTTCCCAGTGCGTTCGTCTTTTTAAGATCTCTAAAGAGTTACTATAGCGACAGCAGGGATGTGACTGTTCCCTGACTACAGTTGCATTCACTCCTCCGGTGTGAGAGGGGGCAGCACTGAGTGTGGTTTCCTCTTTTTTTTGCACATTATCTACAGTTTTTCTTCTCGTTGTTGTTGTTGTTGTTGTTGTTGTTGTTGTTGCACGTCTCACCTGTGTACTGTTGGAGTTTGTTTCTTTTCCTTCACTCGTGAAAATCACTTATTTTGAGTAAAGTTCATCACGCCGTCACCGTCATGCTCCGCCCGCTGCTCCTCGTCCCCGCCGCTGTGTTTTTTTCTAAAAAAAACAACCCCTTGCTTGTTGGAGGTGAGAAGCTGCCACTTTGTGTTGTGAGTTTACTTTTATACTCTTTGTGTTTTTTGTCGACTTGTGCTGCTCAAAAAAAATGGAGAGCAAAGTTTGAACGATGTGATTAATAAAGATGTAAATAAAGTGTCATGGAATAAAACGGACGTGGTTGTGTTTTTTTTTTGTTTGTTTTTCTGTGAGAATTAACTGGAACTCTTTGTAGAAATAACTATTTAAATGAAAGATAATAACCTTATAACTGTCGTAAATGCCTTAAACAGGAAGTGGTTATGTGATGTGTTCAGCAAGTCGTACATTTTAGAGAATAAAGTGATAACATTGTAACCTGTTGTTAAATTGAGGCCATGGAGCATTTCGTGGAATTCTTTCGAATGGTTTTCACGAACAAGGAGATTGTTCATCTTTTGGCTCATCAGCATCACTTTGTCATAAGTATCAGGACTTTAAAGAGTATATGCAAGAAAATGCATCTCTTCCACAGAAAGAACAAGGCTGTCTTTGAGGAAATGGCTGCTTTTGTGGACTGCAGGGTTACCAGTGGATGCATCAGTGGTCCTTCAGACGGGTTTTGTGGTTTCTCAAGAAACAATCCGACTGATCATTAAGATTTTGGATCCAGAAAGAGTCGAGGTCCGCTGAGCACGGCGTCGGAGACCCCAACACCTTATGGCATATGGATTCATATGATAAACTAGAGAAACCACAAACCCCCTCTGAATGTCCCGCTGATGCATCCACCGATAACCCTGCAGTCGACCAGTTCCTGCTGTTTCCCCCTCCACAAAAGCAGCGAGTTACTCGTCCGTCTGGTTCTTTCTGCAGAAAAAAGTGCCTTTTCTTGCGCTCCTCTTCAGAAACAACAGGTTAGAATATTACGAATTTAATCTCGAAGTCCGTGAAAACATTTTGTCTCTGTGGCCCGAATACTATGTCGTAGTTTAAGGGATTTTACATTATTAAGTTTTATTCATTTCATGGCTTTGCAATAAGTTGGTGTCGTGAAGTAAAATACACATTTGTCGGCCGTAACAGGAAGTGGTCACATGGCGTGGGAATGTCACCGGGCTACACAGATCTGAATACAGAGAGAGAGAGAGAGTTAACTGGCGTTTATTTACGTACTGCAGCTTTAAGGTGAGAGCACGTTTGCTGGATATAGCTTTTTTTTTTCACTCGACTACATTTCCCGTCATGCTCAGTTGTTCAGACGAACGTGTAAAAGATGTTTAGTTACGTGTGTAACATTTTTTAACTTGGTGTAAATAAACCGCAGGTGATGAGACTAGAACCCCCCACTTCTCTCTCCCCCCCCCTCCCCCCCGCCGCTGCGCTGCGCGCGCGCCGTAGATGTTATTTATGAATGCCCACCGTCGAACACGGGCGCGTGCGCGCCCACAGACTCGTTATTATGATGTTTGGTCGTTAGGAGCCACCGGACGCTGGTCGGAGCCGGAGCCGGTGCTGCGGTGAGCAGCCGCACTTGATTAACTGGGAATGTTTTGGTAGCGGCGAGTGGAGCGGTGTGCGTATCTGTGTGTTTTAATAATAATCACGTTAGTGGGTCAACTACAAACCGAGCAGCGCCGCTGTCTGCCACCGGAGCTGCCGCACACCGACACCTGAACCCTACAGCGCCCGCCCGGCGAGGTAAGTGTGCGTCCCGGCTTGTCAGTGAGCATGATGACCGTGTGTGTGTGTGTCGCCTCTGGCCGGTGTGAGCTCCCTGCTTCTTCCGCAGCATCCTGATTCTCCTCCTCACACGCCGCTCGGAGAGCTCACAGGCCGCCCACAGCTCACCGCTGGTACCAGCCGGTCTAGGCTCTGGTTCTGGTTCTGGCTGTGGCTCTGGCGTGTGTGTTTGTGCGGCTGTGAGACCCTCCGGTTCGTGTCAGAGGACTGCAGGAGGCAGGAGGCTGGAGGAGGGGCCGTTCTCCCGGGCTGACCCTCATGTGTTCGGGGGGTTTGTTTGTGAATCAGCGCGGCTAACAACTGCTAGCATCAGCAGCTGCCGTTAGCCGCCGTTAGCTGCCGCCGCGGCTCCGGCCGCAGCAGCCTCCGCGGCGGCGGTACGGCTCCATACGGAGCTCGCGGAGCAGCCCAGGCCCCCACCACCACCGCCCCCCGGTGGAGGAGGCTCGCTGCTCCGCTAGCAGGTTTGTCTCATTGAGCAAGATGGCTGAATTTATTGTACCGACCTTGACAGTAATAACGACATGACATATTATTTATAACGGCAGCTCGGCCGGTGATGTAACGGCAGCCCGAGCACTGAAAATCCCCGATTTTATTGACGTGTTTATTCTTCTATTGGCCCCTCATAGTGAGTGAATGTCAGAATTTTAATCACGACACCCACACAAACATGTATGCAGCTGCGGGACGAGGCGTGTTAGCATCCCCCATTGAAAACAATAGGATGTGTTAGCCACAGGCTAGCAGCTGCAGCCGGAGGAGAGCAGCGGCCTGAGTGAGTCTGCGGCTCCGGCTCAGGCTCCAGCTCAGGCGGCACCGAGGCCTCGGCTGCCCGCTCCGCCTGTCACCATCATCTCCACCGGCATCAGAACCATGTCCACCATGTCCACCACCTCCACACTGACCACCACCGTGACCTCCATCACACATCTCACCATAATGACCAGCACAACCAGCAACATCATGACTACAACCAGGGCCGGCACACGCTTTTATGGGGCCCTAAACTGCCACCACCCCCATTACAACATATAAACATGTATTTTATTTTGCCGGAATTACTACTAAAATAAGAGATAACATCGGAACGTGTATTTTATTTCGTAGGAAGAACTACTAAAATGGAATATAACATAAAAAACGAATATTATTTTGTATGAATAACCACTAAAATGAAAGATAACAACATAAAAATGTGTATTTTATTTTGTAAGAATTACTACTAAAGGGAAATATAACATAATAACCAAATATTATTTTGTAGGAATAACCACTAAAATGAAAGATAACATAATAACCAAATATTATTTTGTAGGAATAACTAAAATGAAAGATTACATAAAGATGTGTATTTTATTTTGTAAGAAAAATGAAAGATAACACAGAAGTGTGAATTTGATTTCGTAGGAATAACCACGAAATGAAAGATAACATTGAAACGTGTATTTTATTTTGTAGGAATAACTACTAAAATGAAAGATAACATAGAAATGTTAATTTTATTTTGTAGGAATAACTACTTAAATTGAATATAATGTAGAAATGTAAATTTTATTTGTAGGAATAACTATTAAAATGAAAGATAACATCCATCCATCATCTACTGCTTTATCCTCCACCAGAGGGTCGCAGGGGGTGCTGTGGCAATCTCAGCTGATATCGGGTGATGGGGGGGTACACCCTGGACAGTTTGCCAGTCCATCGCAGGGCCACACACACATAGAGACAAACAATCATTCACTCTCACACTCACACCTATGGTCAATTTAGAGTGTCCAATTTACCTAATCCTCACATTGCATGTTTTTGGACTGTGGGAGGAAGCCGGAGAACCCGGAGAAAACCCACGCACACACGGGGAGAACATGCAAACTCCATAAAGAAAGGCCCTTGTTCCAACCAGGGTCTTCTCGCTACAAGGCAAGAGCGCTAACCACTACACCACCGTATGGATTCATCAAATGTATATTTTATTTTATAGGTATAACTATTAAAAATGAAAGATAACATGAATTTTATTTTGTAGGAATAACTACTAACATGAAAAAAACATCAAATGTATATTTTATTTTGTAGGAATAAATACTAAAAATAAAAGATAACATAAAAAGATGTATTTTATTTTGTAGGAATAACTATTAAAAATGAAAGATAACATTAAAAACATGTATTTTATTTTGTAGGGAAAACTACTAATAATGAAAGATAACAAAAACATGTATTTTATTTCGTAGGAATAACTACTAAAATGGAATATGACATAGGAACGTGGCTTTTATTTTGTAGGAATATAACAGAAACATGTACAGTATCCTGGTAGAAATGTTAATTGATGATAGTCGAGTTATTGACTCTAGTCCTGGGACGAGTTTGAAAATGTCGCGATTATCCTGAGATTAATTGCGATGATGAAAAAGATGTTTTAATATAATGTTTGTGAAGATTCTTCAGTCAACAAACGCTGCACAGCTGATGTCGCTGTAACCTGTCACTGCTCAGTCAGTGAGTGATTGATTGATTGATTGATTATTGAAACAGTTAAACTCACGTCTCCCTCCTCTCCAGGAACGTTGCCGGGGGCCACCGGTCACTCAGGATGCCCTTGTGAGAGTGGGAGGGGCTAACTGGCCCTAAGTTGGTGGTGGTTAGGAGAGGGCGGAGTCACGGCCCTTTGTCCCTCCCCTCTCCCCTCTCCCCCTCCTCGTTCCTGTGACTGCAAACGGCTGGACGGACCAACGGGCGTGGCTCTCCCCTCCTGTTCCTCCCCTCTCTCCCCCGGTCTCTCCACCTGTCTCCTCCCCCTCCTCTCCCTGCCCTGCCTCCCCCCTGTCCCCCACCACCATGCTGTGGTCGCGCTGCTGGTGGAGAACCTGAGGACGTAGACTCTGGAGGGCGACCCTGCTCAGCCGCGGGACGTCTACCTGGTGAGTCCCAGAAAGTCCAAATGCACACTGAGAAATGCTGGTTTGGGTCTGGTTTAAATCTTACTCAGACAAAATGTCAACAACAAACTTTCACCTTAAAGGGGACATATTATGCAAAATCAACTTTTTAACCATTTCAATACTTATATTTGGGACTCTGTGGGCCCTACCAGTCACCAAAGTGTGGAAAAAGAATACTCAGTCATGTTTACGTTGTTCCCCTTAGTGTAAGTATAGGCGATAAAACCCTCGATGTTGAATTCCCTGCGCTTATGACGGCAGCATGCGCATTTCACCGCGAATGTTACCGCCCACCAGTAAGTTTACCTCGAGAGCTCCACCTTAGCTCCACCTTAGCTCCACCTTGTCCCTGCGAGAGTTCAGGCGAGGGAGGAAGAGCGGTATTATGTCAACGCGGAGGGACAAGTGTGCTGTTGGTGGCTGCACAGTGGAGCACAGTGTTGTACACAAACTTCCAGCCTCGGAGGATTTTATATATGAAGCTAATGTGCTGGATAAAGTCAGCAAACGTGTGTTTGTGTGTTCGCACCACTTCACATCAGACTGCGGCCAGCGGTCGCAGTATTTAGTCAGCGACCGTACAAACACACACATTTTTAAGAAAAGGTCAAATAGAGCTCATAACTGACCATTCTGACACGTCCTAATTAAAAATATTTGTTCAGTACGTCCTCCATGACCGGAGCACAGACTCAGTCTGATACAGTCACATACAGCAGCTGGCGATCAGCGGTGCTGCACTCTCTGTGAAAATCCGTTAAAAAGACATAGGGACAGCACTGACTGTGCTCCGGAGACCTCGCCACCGCTGATCGCCGCTGTATGTGGCGATCAGCGGTGGCGAGGTCTCCAGAGCAGTCACCAGTCTGATACAGTCACATACAGCGGCAGATTATTCAGATCGCCGCGCGCCGCTGGCGATCAGTGGTGCTGTTCCTAAGTGTTTTTAACTGATTTACAGTTCGTCAGTGTTCGGCTCGATCCTTATGTAGAACGTCTCTTCCTTTGACGGCACTCTGGCTGTTTTCTGCGCACGCTGCCATGTTGATATTGTCAGAGAACTAGTGGAGGGAGGGGGAGACGAACAGAGCTGTAAAGCGCTGTAACGAGGACAAATCAGAAACCCCCTGGAAGAAGTGGGTGTGTGTTTGCCTGTGTCTCATTTGCATATAAAGGGACCATGCACGAAAACCGAGCGTTCTGAAAGGGGCGGGTTTAGCAGGGTTATTGAACTGCTATGATGCTTCATCCTTATGGTATTTTGACCAAAGCATGTCACTGACATGTTCATTAGGACACCAGGGAACTATTTTAATGGGGGAAATAGGGTATAATATGTCCACTTTAACTAAACAACCCAGCTAGATACAATAGCAATTAATGAAAAAGCAACCAAATAAGAGAGACCTACTGAAGTGATACTTAGCTTAATTCCAGTAGTCCTATGAGATACCCAGAAAGTCCTAATGCACACTGGATGCGCACACCTGGAAATGATTTCTTTGTTTTATGGAGCAAAGAAACCAGAAAGAAATCACATTTAAGAAGCTGAAAAATCACAGAAACTAAAGAGTTGTAGCTCTGGTTCCTTTGCTCCTGTGAATATCTGCACTTTCAGGATCCACTGACAGATTAATGAAGAACTTGTTGTAGTCTAAATATTTGAGAACAAGGGAACATAAAGCTGCAGATTTATTTACTTTAGTTTTTATATAAAGAACAGTTTGTGAGATGATGTTGCAGTTCTCTTTAATGTCCATGAGGTGGTGCTCTCAGACTTTAACATGTGATGTGTTTTTGTTTCTGTCTTCCAGTCCCTGCTGGACCCAAACACCCTCGCAGAGTGCTGCCCCCCTGATGGCTTGATGCCTGGTCAGTGTTTTACACTCTAGGCTCTTATTTTGAAAGTATTACTTTTTTTATGTTGCAGAGTAGTTCTGTTTTTTAGTTTTTGAAGTGTTATTGGTTGTCAGGGCAGGCCGTGCTGTGAGCGCCCCCTGCTGCTGAGGAATGTCCTGAAACATAGAGAAAACATGGCAGACAGTTTAAGTCTACCATCTCTTTAAGAACGGAATCAGGTCTTTATTTCCAACAGGAAACTGAAGTGGTCTGTAAACCACAATCACTCTCCCACACCAAAGCCCATAGAGAAAATCAGTGATTTAAACATCACACACACAGGAGTTGTTGATCCACTGCTGCCTCCATCACAAAGTTCAAATTTGAAATCTTTGTTCAGATTGACCTCAGTGACACAAAGTGACCACACAAGGCAGCAGAGGACCAGCAGCCTGTGTCCCCGTGAACTAAAATCACTGATTTTCTCTCTGGGGTTTGGTGATGTAGATTATTTGGTGAGATTTTCAAGTTGCTGAAAGAATGTTTGTGTGTCTGCTGTCAGACATGTTCTCTGTGACAGGGACAGTCCATTCATTGTTTTCCATTGTGTGTGGGTGTGTGTTTTTCACAGAGAGCAGCTACTGGCAGCTCTGCCCTCCCTCAAAGTCCGGCCTGCAGGGGGGGTTGCTGAGCTCTAGTTTCCCCCCCGGGCCTGTGCCGCTGGTGCCGCCTGATGCTCACCTGCAGGAAGGGGTGGACCCCCTGGTCCGGACGCCGTCTCAGCTGCCGCAGCAGCAGCTGCAGCATCGCCCCCTGGTGCCCAGCACCTCTGCATCGGAGCTGACCCTCCCTGGAGCTGCGGCGGCGACGACGGCGGCAGCACCTCCCGCCCCCGGCCTCCCTCCGCCTCCGCCACCGCCCCCCAAACGCCATTGCCGCTCACTGTCCGTGCCCGAGGACCTGTCGCGCTGCCGCTACACCTGGCGGCCCAGCGCTTCACGGGTCTGGACTCCTGTCAGCCGCCAGCAGTGCCACGGCGGGATAGGAGGAGGTGTTACAGGCATGGGGGCGGGGGTGGGAGGAGGGGTTATAGGGACAGGTGTAGCAGGGGGCGGAGCCTGTCCACTCCGCGCACCCAGCTCGTCTCTGAACTCGTCGCTGCACTCGTCGTCCAGCCCCACCTTCTTCAGCCTGGCGCTGTCTCCAGACTCTCCCCTGCCCTGGAGTTTCCCCTGGGATCCCAGCGAGGCGGCGGCAGGGGGAGGAGCCTGCTGCTGCTTCTTCCCCTCCCCCTCCTCCTGCTCCTCCTCACCCTCCCCCCTCCACCCGCCTCCCCCACCTCAGCGACGTTTCTCTCTCTCTCCCGTGCTCATCAGAGACTCGGCAGCCTCCACCTTCCTGCCTCCCCCTCCTGTGCCGAGTCAGGCGGCGGCGGCAGCTCCTCCCCTGGGCGGAGTTTCCGCCACTGTCAGGGCGACCTCGAGAGGCCCGGTGCCCGCCTCGCCCTCCTCGGCCTGCAGCACACCGTCGTCGCTGCGTCGCAGCCTCCCGCCACAGCTGCCACGCTGCCACTCTCAGCCATGTGACCTGCTGCTGCTGAAACCAGGTCTGAAGAGACGCCGAGATCCAGACCGACCGTGTGCCCGACCTGTCCTGGACTTCACCAAGATGACTCAGGTCAGTCAGTCCCAAGACTTAGCGTTATGATCAAACTGTGTCAAACGCTTTGTCTCAGGTCGCGTTCACTGTCTTTGTATCGCGTTCACTGTCTTTGTGTTTTTGTGTTGCGTTCACGGTCTTTCTGTCTTTGTGCTGTGTTCACTGTCTTTCTGTCTTTGTGTTGTGTTCACTGTCTTTCTGTCTTTGTGCTGCGTTCACTGTCTTTGTGTTGCTTTCACTGTCTTTCTGTCTTAGTGTTGTGTTCACTGTCTTTCTGTCTTTGTGTTGCGTTCACTGTCTTTGTGTGATAGTGTGTTTTTCTTCAGCTGTGTGTGTTTGTGTGTGTGTTTCTTTACACCTCTCTCTCTCTCTCCCCCCTCTATAACCCCCCCCCCCACGCAGACACGCAGCATCGACCCTCAGTGTCTGGAGCGCAGTGGCGGCAGGTTGGCGTGCGGCGGTGACATGTGCATGGGCGACTTCCGGCGCTCGTGCTCTCCGGCCGAGTGTCTGGGCAGGACCAGTATCGGGCCGCTGAGCGAGAGCGATGAGGAATGTCGCGAGGACGAGGACGAGGACGACGGCGAGGAGGACGCGGACGAGCGCGAGGCGGCGCAGCAGGCAGTGTTTGAGCGAGACTGTACAGAACTGGACTTGAACTTAATAGAAGAAAACTGACGACTTTGTAAATGAAGGCTGTACTCTGTTTCCCCTTTTTATAGTTTAGTTTTATTTTGAAAGGATCAGACCCCGCCCCTCCTCCCCACTTCCTGGACACCCTGGTCTCAACACTCGCCGCTTCTTTGCCACCAATCAGCGAAGCTCTCAGGAAAAAAAACACCTCCTCATCAGATGAGCAGCGGTAAAAGAAGCCGACTGAACACGACAGTGATGATGTGACTACGCCGCACGCCGGTCGCCGTAAACCGCGTTCGCCACAGTGACGGGAAACCGGGGACACAGATTTTCCTGCGACTGGACTCAGACCGTGGTGTTTTCCCGCCACTTCATGGCGTCCAAGTGTCTTCCAGCACGTACCGACCGACTAACGCGTCGCCGCTAACCTGACGCATCCACGCCGTGCCTGGCAACCAGGTTGAAAGGGTCAGTTCATCCAAAATCAAGTTTAACTACAAACAAATCCACGTTGTCGTCAAAAACTTCGTACTGTCGTCGCGTTGACGGATATTTTGATTTGTAACAAATGATCTGTTTTTTCACAGTCGATATCCCAGGATTTATAGAATAATTCTACTTTTCTTTCACCAGTGTTCGTTGACAATAATCGCAATACCGACACTAAGAAATCGTACCTGCCTGTCCCCAATGCTAAGCTAACTGCCCTCAAAATAAAGCAGGTACTAGCACTAACGTGTTCTCTCTCTCGGCCACGCCCCCCTCCTCCTCACAAGAATCATGACATTGTGGAGTCGCGTCGTTTGGAGTGAACTGATTTTATGAAGTGACGCAATGAAAGTGACCTCGGAGTTGTGATGCGTTCAGGTTCACCGGTGCGGTGTCATCAGGTTCCACTGAGCGCAGGAAGCCACTGATGCTGTCGATGGACCGAGTGTTCGCACATTCCAGACACGCACACACCCGTCACCATGACAACAACCCACTCTCTGTGTGTGTGTGTGTGTGTGTGTGTGTGTGTCTCCATTGATTATGTAAGAGAGTAAATACTATCGGCTGATTTCTTTACGATTATCCCGACCAAAATAAGTGCGACAAGATTATTGCGATAATTATGAAAAAAAAAAAAATGGCCTTGTCACGTAAAAAACAAACACACGAAAACGTTGGATGCGTAGAAATGTTTTGTTTCTAAACAAAAATACAGTTACAGTTTTTTCGGGGAGGTGTGTGGGTGTGACAGAAGGGGGCGGGGCATGTCACGTCATAATGGAGTCATGAATATTGCCTCGTTCGCAGTGTTAAATAGAATAAATAAATGCGTAAACGTTTGCATTCGTGATCGGGTTTCATCGTAAACCGCCGAAAACTAAAGTGAGTCTAGATTAAATCTGGATGCTGAGGAGTCGCAGAACCACAGTGTGTGAATGGATGAATGGATGAATGGATGAATGAATGAACCCCCCCCCCCACACACACACACACACAGCTTGACTGATGTTAGCGAACCCCCTGATTGTTCCTGTTTTTCTCCATCACAGTCTGTTCTGTCATTTAAAGGTACAGTTCTTTATTTATTTATTTATTTATTTTTTACTTTATTACCGAAAATTCCCGAAATTCTGTTATCTGCTTAAAGTTGGGGTTAAAGTTCTAACCCAAATGTGAAAAATCCTGTAGAATTCAAAAGTCCTCAGTCATAACCATCAGCAGGTAGTCCAGCAGAGGGCGCTGTGAGCTCATCTCAGCCTCGGATCCACATTGAACGTTCTGTCTTTGCGTTTTCGAAGAATACAAACTTTTATGTTTGTTTTGATGTAGAAAAAAACCACACATGAATAAAATAAATTGCGACATTGAAGTGCCTGAAAAGGTCTCAAAATCGCGAACTCTTCCTTTTAATTTGTCACAATAAGAGAAAAAGTCCCGCAGGTAAAGGAGCAGTTCAACATTTTTCGTCTTCTGTCACGAGTTGTTAACCTCGCGTAGCTAAACACCTGTTTGCTTGTTCATTGTCGGATCTTAAACGACGCCACCACTAGCTTTTTAGCTGGGGTTTGTCTTCTGATAGTAAGCTAATTTAAGCTTAAATGCTCAAATACCATATTGAACGTCCTACATGCTGACGTTAGCATTCCAATGTTAGCAACGGTGAATGAGCAACTGATCATTATACATGATAAACATCAGTAATTTAGTGATATTAGCATGCTAAAACATCAGCAGTTTAGGGTTGGAGTAATGTTAGCTCCCGTTAATGTTCTCCCCGTCTCCTATGCTAGGCTAACACTGTTGCAGATCAGCAGACTCCTTTGTAATCATGTGACTCAGATCAAACTGTTGAACTGTTCCTACTAACGTTAGCAGTTAGTGGTTAGCCTCTGTTAGCTTCGCACGTCAATGACAAACTGTTTATGACATAAAAATGGTGTGTTCCACTTCGTAGACGGAACTAGGAATCTATTGGAGTTTTATGGGGTGTTCCTGAGCTTAGAAACACATAGTGACCCCGACATCGTACAAGCACTGCGACTTTTAACGTTAATAGTGCTTCTGTTTTGTTTAAATCAAAAACACATCATGTTGTTTACGTTAGAAATGCAGCATAGAGCGTTTTTATTGACTGGTGTTGCTAACAGTAGTTAGCCTGGAATTCATTGGCGTCCATGTTTGTTTGTTTTTTTCCGACTTTTCACTCTCAGTTCCGAATTCCGACATAGAGGGAACGCAGCAAAGGTTTAAAGGGCCAGTTCAAGTTAATTTGAAATAAAGAAGGGAAAGTAATGTGTTTATGAAGGAATGTTCCTTTGAAACACACACACACACTCCACCGCCCCCTGCTGGTCTGTTGGTTAGTTTCTGTTGATCGGTCCATGACTCGGCAAAAAGCCTTAACTGAACAAACTTGTGTAAATCAAAGTGTTAAAAAAGAAGCGTGTTCTGTAGCTGTTTCACTTTTTAGTCCCACATTTTTATTTTTCATGTTTCTAATCTGACGTCGCGATGAAGGACAGAGGACAAAAAAACCAGGACGGAGGAGCAGCGTTAGCGCCGGGACTCGTCATCTCGCGTCTTTTAGAAAATGTTTTTTATTGTATGTGATGAAAAGGAAAGGGAAAAAAAAACAATGTGGCAATTTGAAAAAAGGCAGTTTGTGAATAAATTAAGTTTAATGAGAATTATTTTACAAAGAAAGTGGAAACACGGCGTCCTGTCTTTTCTTCACTGAGACGTGGATTCGTGGTTTCTGTTGTGTAGCACACGGTAGTGAAGTGGTCAATGTTGTCGCCTCGAAAGCAGCAAAAGTTCCACGTTCAACTCTAGTGAGTGGGCGTGGCCTCTTTCTCCAGCGGCGACTGTGAGCGTTTTCTGTCTTTGTTTTTGTCTCTGTGGTTGTTTTTATTTTCGGTTTATCAAAACTCGACTGTTTCTGCTGATCCTGGCGACACTTTCACGTCACTGTCACAACATTTTTACGTTACTTTTGCGTCACTTTTATGTCAATTTTTATGACACTTTTACGTTACTTTACGATACCTTTACGTTACTTTTATGACACTTTCACGACACTTTTACGTTACTTTTATGACACTTTCACGTTACTTTCACGTTACTTTACAACACTTTCACGTTACTTTTATGACACTTTCACGTTACTTTTATGACACTTTCACGTTACTTTTATGACACTTTCACGTTACTTTCACGTTACTTTCACGTTACTTTACAACACTTTCACGTTACTTTTATGACACTTTCACGACACTTTTACGTTACTTTTATGACACTTTCACGTTACTTTCACGTTACTTTACAACACTTTCACGTTACTTTTATGACACTTTCACGTTACTTTTATGACACTTTCACGTTACTTTTATGACACTTTCACGTTACTTTACAACACTTTCACGTTACTTTTATGACACTTTCACGTTACTTTCACGTTACTTTTACAACACTTTCACGTTACTTTTATGACACTTTCACGTTACTTTCACGTTACTTTTACAACACTTTCACGTTACTTTTATGACACTTTCACGTTACTTTTACAACACTTTCACAACGGGAAACAAAAATCCAAACCAAACATCACACAAAAACAGGAAGTTTATTAGAAACAGTTGAAAATCAAAGTGCTTCATGTTCCCTCTGCAAAGACGGGTGAATAGACGAGATGTTTCACTCTGTGTGTTCTCAGTTCAGTTTGTGTGGCGTTAGAAACATCACGTGAATCTCAGTGAAACAAAGACGCAGTAGAATCAGTTCTTCTCAGCAGGTTTGGTCTCTGAGGAGGAGGAGCTGCTCCCCTTTGTCCCCCCGCTGCTGCTGCTGCTGCTGCAGGAGGAGGAGGAGGTGATGGCCGGGGCTGAGGTGACGTTGATGGGGACGACCCTCTCCTTCCCGTCAGTCAGCGGCGTCTCTCGCGGCGCCTGGATCTGCAGTCGTCCTCCCACCAAGGAGCAGGTGACGGCCTCGGGCTCGACGCCGTCTGGAAGGTCAAACTCTTGCCTGAACTCCTGACACCTGTAGGAGTAGGAGCCCTTCCCGTTCTCCTGCTTCTTCTCCGTCTTGCCGCTCACCCTCAGCTTCCTGCCCACCTGTTTGACGGACAGCTCCTCCGGCGAGAACTCCTTCGTGTCCAGGCTGAGAGCGAAGCTGCCGCCGTCCCTGCCCACGTCCTGGAAGGCGATGGGCATGAAGACGCTCTTGCTGGAGGTGGTGTGGTCGATCTCGTCAAAGATCTTCTGGTGCAGCCTCTCCATGAACTCCATGCTCTGCCTCATCTCCTGCATGTGGCGAATCATCTCCTGCTCCATGTGGTAGAAGAGCGGCCGTGTCTCGGGCCACAGGCTGCGCACGGGCCAGTGCGGGTCCATGAAGGGCGTCATGGCGACGGGGGACGGCTGGAAGACGCTGGGACACAACATCCTGCTGCTGGTTGGAGGTCTGGAGGTCTGACTTTCAGATCTGCTGCTTCACTTTGTCTGCCTGATGTTCTGCTGCCCGGCTGTTTATATACACACACACACACACACACACACACACACACACACACACACCAGCGGAAAGTTCCAGCAGCATTATGTGTGTGTGTGTGTGTGTGTGTGTGAGTGTGTGTGTGTGTGAGCGCGCGCTCACGGTCTAAAAGCAGCCTGGTGCCACATGCCGACACATCTCAGCTTTGTTCTATTTCTGCTGCAGGATTCTGTCATCGTCTTTATGAAGCAGCTGAGACACTGATGTCCAAGAGTTAAATGAAGAGTGACGTTGACTCAGTCGTAGGACATTATGAACATGTTGTCTCACTCGTCAAAATAGATGCGGTTTATGATGTTATTTTGGATCATTGTGTCCCCGCCAGCTAAAATCACTGATTTTCTCTATGGACTTTGGTGTGGGAGAGTTAGTGGTTCACAAACGTCAGTTTCCTTTTACTTGAGCCTTTTTCATTTGATAAGATCAACATCAAAACAAGTCAATGATATCTTTAAGAACACGTTCACGTCTTTATCTCACTGTCAGACATACTTTTCCAACAGGAAACGGAAGTTTGTAAACCACTCACACTCACACACCAAAGTCCAGAGAGAAAATCAGTGATTTTAGCGGGCGGGGACACAGGAGCTGCTGGTCCTCTGCTGCCTCGTGTCTTTGACACTTTGTGTCGCTGATGTAAATCTGAACAAAGATTTGTAATGCTGAATTTTACAAAATACACAGCATGATATACGTACTACACTACAGTATAACGATGTATAGTATAAATACATATATATCTAAAATAGTTGAAAAACGTTAATGTCGGCAGATGCTGATGCATGTTTAGCATGTTTAGCATGTTTAGCTTGTTAGGTCATCATTGGGAAAATCGACTCATCGTTGCCTCGTCTTCTATTTTGTCTCCATACTTCCGAACAGTCACGTCTGTCATGGATCAGCTTTCAGCAAACTACGTCAGGATCGCGCCAGGGCCGCTGTGTTAAATACTGCAGTGTTAGACAGTTAGACAGCCTGGGGGATTAGCTCAAATGGTAGAGCGCTCGCTTAGCATGCGAGAGGTAGCGGGATCGATGCCCGCATCCTCCATCTCTTATTTTCATCATAAATACGATCACACTATTTATTTCATGTATTTTCTCTCTCTGCCAGAATAATTATGTTTTCAGATGTTTGAATGTGAACGAAAGGTCGTGAAAACTAACTCTTATTTATTATTGTTTTGTTTTTAAATAATTGTTTATAATTGTAATAATTCTTCTAAATCTTTTTTCTTCTTCTCGTCCAGGAGTTTGGAGAAAACGCGTTTCAGAAGAAAAATGTCCTGTATGTAAATGAATGGAGAGCACAGGTATGTTTCTGTGTGTGTGTGTGTGTGTGTGTGTGTGTGAGAGAAAAGATACCACAAAATAATAATACAGAAATAATCACAGCATTGTAGTATTGTTGTATGTTTCTGTAGTTGTGTAGTTGTATGTAATGAATTACGTGTAACGACGTTATGTAATTTAATTACAAAATGTACATAACTGTAATCTGTCACATTTCTGGGAGAAAATGTGTCATTAAATTACAGTTTTGCTTTTGGAAATTTCCATGATTACAATTTTAGTTCCATCCTCCTTCTAAACTTGTGATTGGCTCTCTCTCATGTGATATTCTGCCGCTAGACTCAGTCGACTTGTTAACGGTACGACAGTCAGCAGCAACAATGTCCGAGGCGCACAAAACGTTCCTGGGTTGGAAATAAAAAAAACACTTGACACAGACAGAAGATAACAAACACTTTAGTACAATCCAAAGAGCGTTTGAAGTGAAGGTGTCGACGTAGAACCTGAGGACACATCTGAAGCTACGAAGCCTGCTGGCCTACAGCTGTAACTACAATAACATGGAGAAGAGGTGCCAGCCTTCCGTGTGTCTTTTCATGCCTCGCAGGTTAAATGATGACAAACGTCAACTTTAGTTTTGTATCATTTCTGATGCAGCGTCAGTTAACAATGAAGTCAGATGTAGCCTAACCATTAGTCTCAAACACGATATAGTTTTTCCAAATGACCTCGAAGCGCCACCTTGTGGTGCAATCTTTATTAGTTTATCTGAGATTTTTAAAGGTGAGACCAGGTTAGACTCTTAATGTTTGGTTAAACTTTTATACGTGTTTCATCTTTATCATTTTGGTCTATTTTATAGAACATTAATGCCATCACTTATCTGGGTTGTCATATGAAGTGCTGTTGTCTAAATTGTGCACATTTGTCATCAGGTTCATCATGTTTTGTTATCAGTTAATATTTGTGTAAAGAACAAATATGTGGTTAATTCCAAAGTAATGCTCTATGGTTTTAATCCACTATTAAATTAAGAAAAGTAGTCAAATGTGTGTAGTTGGGAGTAGTTGTATGCTGTGTAGTTGTATGCTGTGTAGTTGTGTGTAGTTGTATGCTGTGTAGTTGTGTGTAGTTGTATGCTGTGTAGTTGTATGTTGTGAAGTTGTGTGTAGTTGTATGCTGTGTAGTTGTGTGTAGTTGTATGCTGTGTAGTTGTGTGTAGTTGTATGCTGTGTAGTTGTGTGTAGTTGTATGCTATGTAGCTGTGTGTAGTTATATGCTGTGTGCAGACTCCCGTAACTGCAACTTCCTTTTGTGACTGTTGATCCGCGGGGCGGGGAAAGGGGCGGGGTCTACGTCCACTCCCAGTTCAGCAGTGTGACAGGAAAACATCCATATAAGGGCGAAGGAAGTGATGACGCGGCTGGAAGTCCTCCATGTGACGTAGCGCCTGAAAAAAACTGACAGGAGCTGTGACATGTGCACGGGTTTCCGGTCATGGCGGCCTGGCTTTGCTCCGTGTCCGTCGTTTACCGGACCCTGTTCCTCTGTCTGTCCACTGCCGCAGAGCAGGACCGACGTCGGGACTGAACCGGATCACTGACGCCCCAGAAACCGCGGAGAAAGAGCGCAGAGAGCGGCGGCGCTTCCGTGTTCCGCTCCGGTCTGCGGACTCACCGCGCGAACCAAATATGGGCTTCCGCTGTGCCAAACATGGGAACGTACGTCACACAGGAGTCTTTATAAAGCCGCCGCGTCCGTGGACGAGACTCAGGTTTAAGTTCAGCATCAACAGGTGAAAAAATCATGAGACGTTCAGGGTCCACGAGACGTTCATGGTCGCCGGTGACTCTGCAGCAGCGTCACGGCCACTGACAGCTCTTCTCGCCGCCACCCGGAGCTTTCCAGCCTCCAGCGTTGGCTTCCTCCGAACCCCACAGCCAACACACTCAGCCCGCTCACAGCGACTCCCCGCGGGCCTCAAGAGCGGAGAGTGGCTCGGTGCCTCCGCAGGAACATCCCGGTGCTCCGGAGCTTCGGCAGCGGTCCTCTTCCTCCTTCACGTCCTCCTCTTCCCGCTGCACAGATATGGCAGCTACCAGGGCGGAACTGCTGCTGTCCGCCCGGCAGATCTCTGATCCGCTCAGCGGGCACCCGCCGCCGCTCTCCCCGCTGGACTCGTACCCGAAGCTGGAGGAGCTGCAGATGCTGCTGCAGAGCGCAGCCGCCGCCGCGTCCGCAGCGGAGGAAGCCGCGCTGCTGAGCGGGGAGTCCGGGGAGTACGGAGGTGAGGAGCCGGGGGGAGCGGGAGGTGGTGGAGGGAGATAAAAGAGAAGCATTCACCAAAACATTCCAATGTAATTATCATTATCATTATTACTATTATTATTATTATTATTGTTTTGTTATACATTTTAGCCACTTCATTGTAAAAGCTTGAGTAAACCACTCACTCTCCCACACCAAAGTCCATAGAGAAAACTAGTGATTTTAACATAACAGCACACAGTATTGTTGTTGATCCACTGCTGCCTCCATCACTAAGTTCAAATGTATTATTTTGTCAATTTGGCATTTGAAGTATTTCATTTGGATTTAGCTCAGTGACACAAATTGACCACACGAGGCAGCAGAGGACCAGCAGCTCCTGTGTCCCCGCAGCTAAAATCACTGATTTTCTCTATGGGCTTTGGTGTGGGAGAGTGAGTGTTTTAGAACTTCAGTTTCCTGTTGTTAAAGTCTGTCTCACAGTGAGATAAAGACGTATTCTTCAGACATCATGATTAGATTATTAAGTGGCTAAAATGTTTTATTTCTGTCAGCTCTTAAAAAACACTCTCAGCTGACTCACTGCAGCCAATCAGATCAGAGGAATGGTGTCAGCTGTTTATTGACCTGCTCTTCTTCTTCTTCTGTCACAGATTCTCTGTTGGAGCTCGACCTGCAGGCTCTCCCCCCTCTCACCCCTCGCCTCACCCCTCTGTCGTACAGCGGCCGCTTCTCCTTCGAGCCGTCTGCCTCAGGCGGTGGCGGGCTGTGGGCGGAGCCTCTGCTCAGCCTCTTCACAGGGCTGGTCAGCATGGCGGCCCCTCCCCCCTCTTCCTGTGTGACATCATCAGTGACGTCGGAGCCGAGCTTCAGCTCCGTCCAGATCAGCTGCGGTTCTGCCGACGCCGGTTCTGTCTTCTCTGCCACGCCCACGTACACGTCCGCCTCCGACCCCCTCCTCCTGCCCGCCACCTTCTCTCAGCCCGCCTTCCAGCCGCACGGCCCGCCCCCCGCTTACCCCGCCTCTACCTCCAGGCTCGGCCTCCCGCCGCCGTCCGTGGCGGTGCCGATGCTGCCGGATTATCTGCTGACTCAGCAGCAGAGCGCCGAGCTGAGTGCGGAGCAGAAGCCGGCGCTGCTGCAGATTCTGAACCCGCCGCTCACACCGCTCTCCACCATCAAAGCCTTCTCCTCGCAGATCCAGACCCAGCCTCAAGGCTCCGCCTACCCAGTGGCGCTACTCGCCAAGTCCGGCCGGGTGAGAAAGTCCCCGGTGGGCCGGCAGTGCAAGACGCCGCCACACGAGCGCCCGTACGCTTGTCCCGCTGAGGGCTGCGATCGCCGTTTCTCGCGCTCCGACGAGCTGACGCGGCACGTGCGTGTGCACACGGGACAGAAGCCGTTCCAGTGTCGCATCTGCATGCGCAACTTCAGCCGCAGTGACCACCTGACCACGCACATCCGCACGCACACCGGGGAGAAGCCGTTCGCCTGCAACGAGTGCGGACGCAAGTTCGCCCGCAGCGACGAGCGCAAGCGGCACGCCAAGATCCACCAGAGGCAGCGAGAGCGCAAGACAACTGACAAGAGCTCCGCCTCCTCCTCGTCTGCCCCCGCCCCTGCCTCCACCTCCCCCTGCTCGTCCTCGTCCTCCCCCACGGCCTCGCTTTACTCCTCCCTCAGTCTTCAGGCCGCCTCCCCCTGCTTCACCTCCTCCTCTTCCTCACTGTCACACGTCTACGCCTCCTCGCCGTCCTGCTCCTCCCCCCACGGCTCCAGCATCTGCTGACCTGTCCTGTCGTGACCTCTGACCTCATACACTTTTTTGAAATGTTTGTGTGTTTTGTGTCCAGTCACGACGAAGTCAAAGGTCAGAGGGCGAGGGTCAAGTCTGAGCCTTTTCAGCCGACACAGGCGCGTTTAAACTTTGACTTTGGACCAAAGCGCTCAGAGAAAACTGCCCAGTCTATGGACTTTATAAGTGTGTACATAATGTTGATATGCAGCGGCGTGTTTGTGCGTGAACACGACAGACGTGTTGTTTACCTACCGTGTAGGTTTCTTTTCCTTTTTATACTGAACACGTTTCCTCTTCAAAGCAAAGAGAATAAAATGTTTCAAACAAAACTTTGTCGCTTTCATTCGCTTTCACGTTCTCATCTCACTGTGAGACACACTTTTCAGGAAACTGACGTTTGTAAACCACTCACTCTCCCACACCACAGCCCATAGAGAAAATCAGTGATTTGAGCTCACGGGGACACAGGAGCTGCTGGTCTACTGCTGCCTCGTGTGGTCACTTTGTGTCACTGAGGTCAATCTGAACACAAAATTTTACGAAGACGGGGAGAGAGAGATAAAGACGTGATCATGTGACGTAGATATCATAGCCATGTTGGTACAGCCCAGTTTATCCTTTTCATATAAAAGTTTTACTTTTTTATTTTATTTTCTAAAAGGAAAACTTCTGTCTGTAATTTGACTCTAAAAAGATTGAGTCTCCACAACATCACTTAAACCACACACACACACACACACCAGTCTGACCTGCTGTCCCTGTCTGTCCACACACACACACACACACACACACACACACACACACTCAGCATCTGGGCTGCCGCTAGCAGGAAACTCCTTGTATGGTCGTCAGGAGGTGTGTTGAGGAAACAGGAAACTCCATATTTGGACATGTGGACAGAAACAGCATCACAAAAAACTTTATTAACACAAAAAAACTTTATTAACACAAACACTTTGTTAACACAAAAAAAACTTCATTCACACAAAAAACTTTATTAGTACACAAACTTCATTAACACAAACACTTTATTGCCACAAAAACAGAACAAAATCGAGAAGACATGAAGCTTGATGTGTGTCCAGTGTGTGTAGATGTTCTTCTGAAGCGTTCGTCTCGTCCTGATCTCATAAACGATGTGAGGAAGTTCTTCAGAGGAGTAACTGGAGGATAAAAGTCAACTTACATGTCATCAGTTTGCGTTCCTCACACGATGAACCACCGCGCGCTCACGTGGCTGCGAAACGGTGGTGAGCTTTCCACTCCCGTCCTATATCATTATATTCTCGGCAGATTCTTCTCTTCATGTTTGTTTCTCGACCACAAAGACTACCATGAAGCAACATCAATAATACATTGTAAAAGTAAATCACAGAATGTGTAAAATGTCCTACATGAAATTTCTACCTCACAAGACATCAATCAATCAAACGACACAATAAAATCACTCATCACTGCTCCTGCAGGGAGCGCTCTTTTTCCAGTGGTGTAGGGAATTCCAGCCACAGTGACCTGACCAGGTCATCTGACTCCTCAAAATCCTCAAACTCTGCCAGGGGAGGCGCTCCAGGACTGCAGTACTTGAGGTTCCCTCTGAGTTTGTTGGTGTCAAACTTCAGGACCTGAAAAATAAAAAGACCAAAGTGAGATGACGAGCGGAGGACGACCACGCAAGCTAACGAGGGACACGCTGAGCTTAAAGGAGTCGCGGTCGTCCAGTTCTGAAAGTTGAACACTTCACGATCTGTCAGGGGAAGGTGACGTTCCAAACAGGTCCTGATAGTCTTTATAGGCCCTGACAAGTCTTACCTAAAGAATCAGTGATGTAGTACTCGAGTCCGGTCTCGAGACCGATTTCTGCTTTCTCGGACTCGTCTCGGACTCGTTCCTTCAAAGACTTGGTCTTGACTCAGACTCGGACCACAGTGGGAGGGGAAGGACTCGTAATTTCAGACCGAGTCTTTGAGACCAACGCATTTTTTTATGTTCATGTTATGTCCTAACTATGATTAAAAAAGTCAGGGTGGTCTTAACATGTTGATGACAGAGCAGCACTGTTGATGCAGTTTATAAAAATAGGCAGAAGATGATGCATGTGGTAGGGATTTTTTTTAATGATAGTAAAAGCATAGTCCATATTAAGACGTTAAGACTGCTCCTCTAAACAATTCCCAATCTAGCTTAGTCTGTCGGCCTAACTGTTGATTATTAACTGGGGTGATACTAAATCATGAATATGAAAACTGACATGTTTTTATGGTCTTGGTCTCGACTCGGTCTCGACTCCTAAAGGACTCGGACTTGCTTCCTCAAAGACTCGATCTTGACTCGGACTCGACTGTATTTGAAAACCAACGGACTCGGTCTCGACTCGGTCTCGACCCTTCAAAGACTCGGTCTTGACTTACGAGATCCTGACAAATCTTGACAGGTCTTAAGAGGTGCTGATATGTCCTGACAGAGCAGAACAAGACTTGGCAAGTCTCAGCTACTCATGGCAAGTCTCAACAGGTTCTGTCAGATCTCAACAAGTGTTGACGACTCTTAACAGGTCCTGACTGACGTCTTGACAGGTCCTAACGAATCCTAACAGGTCCTGACATATCAGAACAAGTCTTGCCAGGTCCTGGCAGATTTCAAAAGGTTTTGACCTTAACTGATGAAGGGCTGACAAATCTTAAGATATAAAGAGGTCAATGATGTCGCCTCTAAACAGTGAGCATAATGAGCAGTTACGTTGTTACCTCTCCATCGGGCACACACAGGGCGATGGCGATGTGATCCCACACATAATACTCGTCTCGTCCAGGAGCAACTTCTGCGACCATCTGTTTTTCTTCTGGGTTCTGGACCAACTCCAACCTAACAGAGACATTCAGTGTTAACATGTTGACTATTTCATCTGCTAGTTTAAGGTAGTTCAACTATCACTAAAATCCCTGATTTTCTCTATGGTAGTGATGTGTCGTTCGTGAACGTTTCGTTCAAGATGAACTAATCTTTTATATGACTCGGGAGTAATGAGTCATCTCAGTGAGTGATTCGTTCATTTTCATGCAGTACCTTCCTTCGCCACTTGGCAGACAGCTGCATAAGCTCAGTCAGCAGGACAGGAAACAGAAATGATTAGTTCAGGAGTGACTCAACCGAGTGGTTCGTTCTTTCATTTTCATGCAGTACCTTCATTCGCCACACGATGGCAGGCAGCTGCTTAACCTCAGCAGGAAAGGAAACATAAATGATTAGTTCAGGATTCACTCAACTGAGCGAGCGTCCGTCCTTAGGTCACGTGACAGCTACCTAGTCACTGTTGTGCTGTTAAACAACAATGGCAGAGAGGATACAGGACACAAGTCACTTTATTGAGGTGTGTATTTGCTTTCCTAGGGTTTCATATGATTTGAATTGCTTATGGCATTTTGTTTATTATACTTTGTCAGCTGAAGCAAACCATGTTAAGTGTTTGAGAACCACATGCCCACAAGAGGGATACAGCGCCAACCGCTGTAAAAATGAACAAAATGAACGAAATGAGTCAAAAAAAGATTAGTTCAATTTACTGTCCGAGAGTAAAAGATCCGAGTCAGTAAGAAGAGTCGAACTTCCCATCACTACTCTATGGGCTTCGGTGTGGGAGAGTGAGTGGTTTAAAGTCTGTCTAACCGTGAGATAAAGACGTGAACGTGTTCTTGAGATATCGTAGAGTTAATTTGCAGAGTCTTCAGTTCAGTGGCATTTATTGACACATATGCTCACACCCAAGTCAGCACTGAACATAATACAACCATACTTACCTGGACTTCCCCTTTAACCTCAGTATGCTGACATTAGCGTGTCTCACCAGTGTGTTTCACTCATGGCCTCAGGCCTCCAGATGAACCGACCGTCTCTGTAAGCACAGACAGTGTCAGGGCTGTCGGCCAGCAGAGGGTGCCTCCTCCTTTGTGGTGTGTCAACCAGAATGACGTACATCACTTCCTTTTTGTATAGGACAGTCTCGTAAACCTGGAAGACTGGTTGAGTGCCGGAGCAGAACTGAAAGAACAAATACTATCTATTAAAGCCTTGAGATTTGATTTCAGACCAGTGGCGTCATTAGGCCTATTTTAGGGGGGCTAAAGATTTTTTTTTTTATTTTTTACAAAAAAGTGCTGACAAATTCAATATAATGTGGCGAGAATTTGAGTTTAGATAAATAATCATATAACCAGTTATTATTAACTTAAATGTGATCATAAATCTTAGTTTCCCTTATGGAAGCGGTAGAGAGTCAGAGTCAGTGCGTCGTTATCGAGTCCATTTCACTTGTTCATATAGAGCACGCCCAAATCACTGAAATCCAGTCCACGTTTTCCCTGCAACCTAGCTTGCACTCGGTACCTGGGTACCTGCAGTGTGTGTACCGGGAGCGGAGCACACAGAACCGACTAGAGCAGCATTAGGAGAAGAACGTGAACAACAATGGACATACGAGTAAGTATCACTGCTGATAGTAACAATAAGTTAGCTGCAGCCCCCCAGCTAACAGCAGAAAGTCCCACGTAATTGCCAAATGCTCCCTGTTTGACAAATAAAAACCTGGCTTACACACTCTGTAGCCGAGAGCCCCCTGTACAGGAGGCAGCATGAGATGCGTGCTGTATATCTCTGTGCACGTCTTACCTTTATTGTTTGCGGTCAAAAGTTACATTTCAGCTCCAAAAGAACTCTGCTACTTACAGTAGCTAGCTAGTTAGTCCGAAATGCAATGTGAAGGTCCTGGTTGTTTATAGAGTTAGGTGTGCACTCTTCATATTATCTTTGGGGTGACTTCCTTCTGGAGCATCAGCTCCAGCATCAAATGCACACCGTGAAACAGCTCATTCACGTATGATTATGTAGATAATAATAATAATAATAATGATAATACGGTAATAATAATAATCACTCCACCACCCCTATTGACCTGAAGGAGTCAGGGCAGAGGAGCAGAGAGAGTGAGAGGGGAGAAACCTCTACTGGAAAGGTGAGTCTAAAGGATTTCACAGGATAGAGTCATTTGTGATGCAGACAGTCCTGGAATTTTATGGAACTCAATATGAATATGAAATATGAAACATTTCAGTCCAAGTGCACCATACAAGACTTATTTAACTTGAGCTTTTATTTAGGAGAGTAATGATTGGAAAGTGGAGATAGCCAAGAGAGTAGGGATGCACCGATATGAATATTTCCGCCGATACCGATATCCGATATTAATATTGCTGCTATGGCCGATAACCGATATCTACCGATATCGATATATGTTTTTTTTTTTAAAAAAGGTTTCTGAGATGATAAAAGTTTGTACAGACTGAAAATCATGCAAGCTGAATTTTTGATTGTCTTCCTTTATTTTAAAAACATGTTTTACCTCCAAATAACAAGGTTACAGGGCGACCATAAGACACAAGTAAAGGTTTTTAGAATCCTTTAGCACTTGTAGCAAGTGTGTAACTAAATTAAAGTACAGTTTAACGCCCTCAACTCACTAAACTCCTGTGAGAAAGTTTGGATCATAAATTACAAACATGAACATAAATAAAAATAATACCCTGCCAAAGTTACTGTAACCGAGATAAGGGCGTCTATACTGGGTACGTAAATAAAGTCAACAACCCTTCCTCCCGGCAACAACAACCGCGCCACTTCCCTTCACAATAAAACTACACAACAGATATGAGAAACAATACCTGACAAGCTCTACTAAGAGCTGCCATAATAAAAAAAATACATGTAACATTACTTTATCAAACTTGCCAGTATTCATGGCAACCAGATATTTATTAAATTGCAAAACATTGGAAAAGTAGCGCCGACTTGGCAGGTTGTTGCGGGGTTCAATATGCTCTATCAGCCGTCGGAACCCTCGGTCCTTCACTATGGAAAAGGGCTGGTCGTCAAGAGCAATCATTTCCATTACCTTGATCGTTATTGCCCTGGCCACTGTCTTCCTTTGTTCGATTACTTGCTGTATTGGGCTCCCAGCTGCGCTGCTTTCTTTTTTGTCTGCCGCCTAACGTTACTAGCGTTAGCTTCCTGCCGTTGTTTGTATACTTCTGGGTGGCGGTTTTTCAAATGACATCATCAAATTTGTGGTATTTAATGACTTGACGCGGAACCCTCCTCGCATTATCTCAACTTTGCAAGTGTTGCATAATGCTTTTCGTGTATCTTCTATGGACACCCTGAAAAAACGCCCACACCGCTGACATTATCTCTCCTCAACACACACACACACACACACACACACACACCCTGCTGCACTTGCGTATCTTCTATCGACACCCTGAAAAAACGCCCACACCGCTGACATTATCTCTCCTCAACACACACACACACACACACACACCCTGCTGCACTTGCGTCACTGTAACATGTTCAAAGAAATGCAGCATGGCCTCCCCTTCCCAAAACACATACACAAACAGCAAATAGACGGGTATTAACATCGGTTGTTAAAATCGGCGCAGTTTTACTCATTGGACCGATGCCGATATGTTAAAAAATGACGAACATCGGCCGATACCAATATTAATGCCGATATATCGTGCATCCCTACAAGAGAGTGATGTATAAGCCAAATTAGCCTGGCCCAAATATTTTCAAGAGTACCTTAATATAACTGTAATTTATGTAATTAAGTTATATTTTTTCAGGGCTTAAAATTACAACCATTTTAGTCACATATGTGCCCAAAATATATTCTGTGTGACTTTGGGAGTAAACAATTATTGTGTTGTGAGTGAAAGTCATGGCATTCACAGTCTTGCAGTCATGTCAATTGAAATAGAGGAGCTTCAGCACCTAAATCACAATAGAGTGATAGACGCCTTTGCCACCCTTAAAAACAGACGACATTCTTTGATGCTTCCACCCACCAAGTAGCTGCCAATTGTAGCCATGTTATTTTAAAATGGTGTACTTTCTGAGAACACAGTGCTCTTTTTTTTGCATACAGTTTTGGCTAATACATGTGGGCTCTTAATGAATAAGAAGCATTGGTTAAATACGGCACTGTAACTATGTGGATTTTTTTCTTTTTGTTGTTGTTGTTAATGCTGTAAACATACAGTACTTCCTGTGTTTGTTGTTGTACTGTGTTAAAAATGTAATGGTGGCCTAAAACATTTGCACAGTAAAGTATCTCTGTTAAATCTGTCCAAAACGTGCCATTTCTCAGTTTTTGTTAGCTGTTTGTGAAATTAAACGTTCGCTCACATTCTGTGCATCTCCTGGGGGCTAAGCCCCCCCTGTCCTTAAAACCTAGTGACGCCCCTGTTTCAGACCCTTCAATTGTGTAAATAATTGACAGATGAGTTGATTATTTGTTACATTTGTCACAGATTTGTCGTAGGTTCAAAGGTTAAAGGTTAAGGGTTTTTCCACAGGTGGAGTCAGTACCTGTTGGCTGTAGGCCTCCAGTACCTCCTCCACAGGGAAGGTGAAGCGGTACGAGCCCAGTCTGGACGTCTCCAGGAAGGCCGGTGAGGTGGCAAACCTCCCCAGGAAGCTTTGCTGACTCTGGCGCTGATCTTCTGTCCGGTCTGGGTAGGTCTCCTCCAGGAGTCTGGTCTCAGCGGACATGATGTCTTCAGGTTTCACAGCCAGACTCCACCACAGCAGAGAGTCCTTGCTCCTGAAACCACCATCCTCGTGGATCCCTTTCAGTCCACCCCGGTCTGTGTCGTGTTTTAGATGAGAAACATGGATCTCTGGTCGAGGGAATGCTGGAATATTTTCTTTGGAGAGATATTGGTTGTCGAAACCTCGAGCTTCCGTCTGTAAATCCTCCAGCTTCACGTGTTGGTCCCTCAGGAAATGCTCCTTAACACTTCTGCGGTTTCTGCGGGTTTCCATGTTGCAGTGAAGGGAAAATGTTTGATCACTGACTCATGTCAGATCTGTGTCTACATTTCATATTAAAACAAACCACGCCCACCACGGGCAGGACTCCGCAGTGAGAGATCATGTGACGAAAAAGAGAAAAACAAAACGCAGAGTTAAACAGGACGAGGCCACAGAGACTTGACTTTGTACAGTCAACCAGTGGCAGGAAGTGAGTGAGTGGGTTTCATGTTCAAATTGATAGATGTGTTTCACACCAAACACACAACGCACATCATCTCAAGACTCTGTGCATTCTAACACAGGAACCTGACACATAAACGCACAACACTAACAACAATGGATGAATGTACAAGTGTGGATTAAAGTTCATCTCCCTCCAAACTTACTGTGTAGAGTTTATTGGTGTTGTGCTGCCTCCTGCTGGTCATCTCTGCTCTGTGACCTTAACATTTATTCTTTATTTCCACTTATTATTCATACGTCAATTATTTTGGAAAAGATTCTTTATTTCAACAAATATTTGACACTTTATTATTTGTAGTTACATGTTTCATATCCACAAAGTGTTTTTCCCCAAAATAAAAACAAAACAACATTTCTGCCTCATTGGGACCAGGTTTTGGTCTCTATGAGGACAACTGGTCCTGACACTGTGAGTGTTTATGACAGAAAAGAACCAAAGAGGCGACTAATAAAAGAACACACACACACATAAAGCCAAATTATGACAACAGGAAGTGAGAAAACAGCGACTCGTACCTTTACCATGAAGCAACACCAATAATTTTATGACACAATAATAAATTGTAAAAGTAATTCACAGAATGTGTAAAATGTCCTACATGAAATTTCTACCTCACAAGACATCAATCAGTCAAACGACACAATAAAATCACTCATCGCTGCTCCTGCAGGGAGCGCTCTTCCTTCAGCGTTCTGGGAAAGTTCGGCCACAGGGACTCGACAAGGTCATCTGCCATTTCGAAATCCTCAAACTCTGCCAGGCGAGGCGCTCCAGGACTGCAGTACTTCAGGTTCCCTCTGAGTTTGTCGGTGTCAAACTTCAGGACCTGAAAAATAAAAAGACCAAAGTGAGATGACGAGTGGAGAACGACCACGCAAGCTAACAAGGGACACGCTGAGCTTAAAGGAGTCGCGATCGTCCAGTTCTGGAAGTTGAACACTTCACGATCTGTCAGGGGAAGGTAACATTCCAAACAGGTCCTGATAGGCCCTGACAAGTCCTTATGGGTCCTAACTGGTCCAGATGGTTCTTACCAGGTCTCGACAGATGAGAGCAAGTCTTTGCAAGTTTCAATCGGTCCTGACGAATCTTACCCCACAAGCCATTACAGATCTTACCTGAGTTTGACCGATCTTACCTGATGAAATGAAGTGCTGACAAAAGCATAATTGTGTTTATAAATGGATATTTTTGTCTTTTATGATGGTCACCATGTCAGAGAATTAATCCCAGTGGCGGCAAAACCTACTGCGTCTTTTTCGGGGGACTGGCAACCCTACAAGTAGGACCCCAACCAGTGATCGTTCCACGACACTGAGCGAGTTCATCGGGTTGCCGAGATCCCTCCGTCTTGGCAGGTCCAAAGTATTTGGCCACACCTGTTAAGTATTGAATTTAGGATTCAATCAGGCTTTGGGCTCCAGGCCCCTCATCTCCAGTCAAGGATAATTTCAATGCTTCAGCACACCAAGACGTTTTGGACAATGCTGTGCTTCCAAATTCGTGGCAACAGTTTGAGGAAGGCCCTCTTCTATTCCAATATGACTGAGTCCCAGTGCACAAAGCAAGGACGATAAAGAAGAAGAAGAACTCGACTGGCCCCGCACGGAGCCCTGACCTTCTAAGGCCCTTGTACAGTAATTAAAATAATATTTGCACTTGTTGTGGTAAAGAGGTCACTGGTCTTCTGGGTCAGGCCTCCTATTATGACGTTGTTGTTACCTCTCCACTGGGCACAGACAGGGCGATGGTGACGTGATCCCACACATACGACTGTTGGCAGAAAGAAACTTCTCCGGCCTCCATCTGTTTTTCTTCTGGTTTCTGGACCAACTCGAACCTGACAGAGACATCAACATGTCGACTATTTGGAAAAGTGTTGGAAAAGTCAGTCTAGCAGTGAGATGAAGACTTGCACATTAGTGTCTCTCACCGGTGTTTTTCACTCATGGCCTCAGGCCTCCAGATGAACCGACCGTCTCTGTAAGCACACACAGCGTTGGGGTTGTCGGACAGCAGAGGGAGCCCCCTCCTCTCCGGCGTGTCAACCAGAATGACGTACATCACTTCCTGTTTGTACAGGACGGTCTCGTAAACCTGGAAGACTGGTTGAGCGCCATAGCAGAACTGAAAGAATTACATTTGTCACAGAGTCGGCGTAGGTTCAAAGGTTAAAGGTTAAACAGGAACTAAACCCCTGTCCTGAAGTTAACTCTGCCCAATGTCTGATTTTAAAAGTGGTCAGGGAGTTATCAGTGAGTGGGCACCGCAGGGGGCGTGACAATCATGTGACAAAATTAATTGATTCAAATACTTTTGTTTCTCTTTAAGGGTTTTCCACAGGTGGAGTCAGTACCTGTTGGCTGTAGGCCTCCAGTACCTCCTCCACAGGGAAGGTGAAGCGGTATGAGCCCAGTCTGGACGTCTCCAGGAAGGCCGGTGAGGTGGCAAACCTCCCCAGGAAGCTTTGTTGACTCCGGCGCTGATCTTCTGTCCGGTCTGGGTAGGTCTTCTCCAGGAGTCTGGTCTCAGCGGACGTGATGTCCTCAGGTTTCACAGCCAGACTCCACCACAGCAGAGAGTCCTTGCTCCTGAAACCACCATCCCTGTGGATCCCTTCCAGTCCACCCCGGTCTGTGTCGTGTTTTAGATGAGAAACATGGATCTCTGGTCGTGGATACGGCGGGATGTATTTATTGTAGAGATATTGGTTCTCCAAACCTCGAGCTTCCTTCTGTAAATCCTCCAGCTTCGCGTGTCGGCCCCTCAGGAAATGCTCCTTCACTCTTCTGCGGTTTCTGCGGGTTTCCATGGTGCAGTGAAGGGAAAATGTTTGATCACTGACTCATGTCAGATCAACGGCTACATGTCATACTGAAACAAACCACACCCACCACAGGCATGATGTGCGAGATCATGTGACGAAGGAGAGGAAGCCAACAATGTCCAACTGTAGATCTGTAGACTGTGTGTGTTTATGTTTGACCTCATTTCCAAATCAAATCAACATTGGCGTTAAAAACAAATGAGCTCCTCAGAACCAGGTTCAGTTGCATCACACATCAGACACATGTCAAAACCAGAGAGGCCCCAAGTGTGGTCCCTGAGAGGTCATTAAATGTAAATAAATAAATGTATCATAACGAAAAGTATGGAGAGACACCTGGAGACTCCTGGAGACACCTGGACCTGTGGTTGACGTCATGTTTCTGTCACCAGGTGGCGTTCACGTCCAGGTGACATGATGGCTTCCCATGTGAAGTTTGAAGTGAGTGTTCACACCTTACCTGGTCCCACCAGTGGAACCTTCAGTCACCTGTGGCTCAGCCTGATTGGCTCACAGGGAGAGACTCCGCCCACCGGATTGAAGGAGGACAAGCGTCATCTCCTGCCGGGATTTGTGAGTTTTTCTTTCGACACAAAATAAAATAAAATATAGTTCCAAATTCTACATGCTAATGTGTCCTTGAGCAAGACACTTAACCCCAAGAAGTCATTAAAACAAGACATTTTATAACATCATCATCTCCAGGTTTGATAACAGAGCGTTTGCAGATTAATAATCTGTCCACAGCTGTAGAATCTTGAATTAATTACATAGAAAGTCTTGTTGTCAGGCTACAGGACCCATGAATTACCTTTTAAATGATTGTACACTCATACACACAACATAGGAAGATATACTTTTATTTTGGAAGGAAGAGACCCGTTTTCGGGGGACATTTATTCTGAAGGTTGCAGTCGCCGGATGTACTTGGCTTGTTTCCGGTGTGACAGAGGAGTTGTGTTCCGGTAACGTCAGTGAACAGGAAACGGCTGTTGGTGTCCGTGAGTTCAGTGAGCAGAGAATTGTTGCAAAGTCTGGATTTAATCCACTAACGCTCGTTAGCTCGCCGTGCTGAGAGGCTAACAGGATGACTGAGGGGCGGAGTTTACCTGAGTGAAGGTGAGTCTGAACGCGAGCTAACCGTTAGCCTGCTACAGTGTGACGTAATCAGCGCGTTTAAAGTTTAGTCGACGGTAAAGATGACAAGTTTTTAACACACGGAGTTAAAGCCGAGGCTTTCGCGTGAGACACGTCATCACTTCTAACCATAGCAATCTGAGTAACCATAGTGACCTAATCTGAGAAACCATAGTAACTTCAACCCAGTAACCATAGTAACCTAATCTGAGAAGCCATAGTAACTTAATCTAAGTAACCATAGTAACCTAATATGAGAAGCCATAGTAATGAGTAACCACAGAACCTAACTATCATATAACTATATAATTTCTAGTAATCTATATAAAAAACTTAATCTGAGTATTCTATATAAAAAACTTAATCTGATATATAAATCATAGTCACGTAATCTGAGTAATCATTATACAAATTTAATCTGAGTATATATAAAAAACTTAATCTGATTAAATAATCATAGTAACTTAATCTGAGTAACCTTCATAATAATTAAGCCAGAGTAAAAGTGGTCCATGTGAACTTGTTAAGAGTAATCACTGTAATCTAATCCACTCTGTGGGTGAAGAGTCATGAATGTGTGTGTGGTCCAGGATGCTGCAGGGGCCGTACGGTGGCCTGGAGAGGGACCGCCCCCTCATCCGGCTGCCGTTCACCAGCTTCGCCGTGGCAACGGTTCTGCTCCCTCTGACCGGCCTCATCGCCTGCCTCGCCATTTCACTCCTGTACCACTTTGAAGACGCGACGTACACACACTGTAAGGTCAGTGGTCACACACTGTAAGGTCAGAGGTCACACACTGTAAGGTCAGTGGTCACACACTGTGAGGTCACACACTGTAAGGTCAGAGGTCACACACTGTGAGGTCAGTGGTCACACACTGTAAGGTCAGAGGTCATACACTGTGAGGTCACACACTGTGAGGTCAGTGGTCACACACTGTGAGGTCACACACTGTGAGGTCAGAGGTCATACACTGTAAGGTCAGCGGTCACACATTGTGAGGTCAGTGGTCACACACTGTGAGGTCACACACTGTAAGGTCAGAGGTCACACACTGTAAGGTCAGTGGTCACACACTGTGAGGTCAGAGGTCACACACTGTGAGGGCAGAGGCAGAGGTGGGTTGTAATGTGCTATATTAACTCGCGTGAACGTGTTCTTTAAGAGATCGTAGATTTAACCTGAGGTTGATTTTATAAGAGGAGGGTTTTGTTAAAGGTGTAGTTTGTAAAATTCCGGAGGGTTTGTTGGCAATGTACTGTATCAGTCTACATCTAGTCACTGTGTTGTTTGTGTAGCAGCTCATTGATAAGTTGAATGGTCTGTTTTCTCAGGTGTCAAACTACCTCCCGTCCATCAGCGCCGCCATCAGCCACGTGCCGGAGCGCTACATCTGGCGCGGCTGCATCGGCCTGCACTCGGCGCCGCGCTACCTGGTGGCCGTCGCCTACTTCAGCTTCTACCGCTTCCGCTTCGCCCAGCGGCTGCCGGAGCTGCTGCTCAGCGGGTTGGCTCTGCTGTGCAGCCTCGCCGAGAACACCGGCCTGCTGCTGCTCACATACGTGTCGTCCACGGAGACATACAGTGAGTTACCGCTACGGCGCCGGCAGAGAGCGCTTTGCTTGGACATCCCGCTCCCGTCCGTCCTCGGTGACGCTTGTCTGTCCTCGCAGGTCTTCATAAGAACGGCTTCATGGTGTTCGTCGTGAGCTCGCTGCTGCACATGCTCATCACGTGCTGGCTGTGGCAGGTGATCAGGAGGTACAGCATGAACCCAGAGGTAATTATATAACTGTCCATTATAAGAGATTAGTGCCTGTTTTAAATTAAAGTGATACTTCATGTTTAGTTGTATGAGGGACAGACAGACAGACAGAGAAAACAAGATTTTAGCCACTTTCCTTTTACTTTAGCCTTTTTTATTTGATAAAATTAACATCAAAACAATCTTTAGAACACGTTCACGTCAACCTCTCACTCTCACGCACCAAAGTCCATAGATAATCAGTGATTTTAGCTGCGGGGACACAGGAGCTGCTGGTCCTCTGCTGCCTCGTGTGGTCACTTTGTGTCTCTGAGTTACGTCTAAATTAAATGTTTTAAATGTAGAATTTGACAAAATAAGACATTTGAACTTAGTGGTGTGTTAGTTTGGTGTGAGAGAGTGAGTGGTTAAAAAAATAAAAAATTAAAAAAGTTTCCTGTTATTTGAACCTTTTTTATTTGATAAAATCAACATCAGGACAAGTCTACGATATGTCAACAACACGTTCACGTCTTTATTTCACTGTGAGACAGACTTTTCCAACAGGAAACTGAAGTTTATAAACCACTCACTCTCCCACACCAGACCCCATAGAGAAAACCAGTGATTTTCACACCACACACACAGGAGCTGTTGATCCACTGCTGCCTCCATCACTGAGTTCAACTGGCCTTTGTTAGAGCACAGGGAGGCAGTGATGGCATGTGTCCTGTGGGGGGCGCTGCAGCACACTAAATGCTCCCCTGCTGAAGACTTCTTAACTGTTCTTCAGGAGGTTCTTGTCGCCGAGTGACTTTTTAGAAAAGGTTCTGGAGGTTTGTTTGTTTTTAGTTTCTGGGAGTTTTCACATTTTCCACGTGTTGGTGTTTTTGCATCAAAGTGCTGCCGCTCGGACTCACCGACACATTTAACGCTTGACTCAACACATTATTTTTGGTTCTTCCCCGTTTCTGTTTCAGCTTCAGCAGAATAAATGTGTGTCACACACACACACACACACACACACACACACACACACGACAGTGAACAACTCAACCCTTCAGATCAGTAAACTGACATTTTCTACTGATATTAATGTTCATATTAAATGTTATTTACATAACTCACTCCGCCTGTTTACTGCATGGCTATTGAGGCCACACCCCCTACATGCCCTCACATGACATCACAGATAATTTCTAGAAACCTGAACTATTGAAGTTTGGAAACTCACTCACTCTCACACACCAAAGATAATCAGTGATTTTAACGTCACACACACAGTAACTGTTGATCCACTGCTGCCTCCATCACTGAGTTCAAGTGTTCAGCATTTGAAACATTTCATTGAGACTGAACTCAGTGACACAGAGTGACCACACGAGGCAGCAGAGGACCAGCAGCTCCTGTGTCCCGTAACGTTTCTTGTGTGTGTGTTTGTGTCTCACAGGAAGTGACATCATACCGGTGGAAGGTGCGTCTCTTCCTGTTTAACGTCGGCTGTTGCCTGGCAGCTGCGTATTTCTTCAGACGCCACAACAAGTACTGCGAAGCGGGAGGTAAGTGTCCGAGCCTCCACCTGAGATTAGCTATTGAAATCTCGTGAGACTTGACTGAGATAGTCTCGCGTGATCATGATAGTCTCGCGTGACCATGATAGTCTCGCGTGACCATGATAGTCTCGCGTGACCATGATCGTCTCTCGCGTGACCATGATAGTCTCGCGTGATCATGATAGTCTCGCGCGTGACCATGATAGTCTCGCGTGACCATGATAGTCTCGCGTGACCATGATCGTCTCGCCTGACAATGATTGCGTTTTATTTAAAAAAATAATGAAATGTCCACGTCTGTCTTTTATTCACTGACTGTCTTCTCTCCCTCTCCCTCTCTGCTCCTCCCCTTGTTGTCAACCCTCCTCCACTTGTCCCCTCATGTCTCACCCCATCCTCCCCTGTCTTCCTCTGTCCTCCAGTGTACACTCTGTTTGCTGTCTTCGAGTACCTGGTTGTCTTCTCTAACATGTCCTTCCACATGACGGCTTTCTGGGACTTTGGCAGTAAAGACGTGATGGTGGCGACGACACCTGAAGGCAAACGTTACTGATGCACAGGATGTGCGTCTGGACTTTATCTGACCACAGGGACGGACGGACGGGTCATGTGATCTCCTGAACTTTGACATGAGGAGACCTCCCGTGTGACGGTGTCTCTGGGACGTGTACAGCGTTGGACACTTCTGGTTCCTCTGTATTTCACTGTCACTTTTTTATGACTTTAAATTAAAAACAAAAAAAAAACGAGGACACGCCTGTCTCCTGTCACTTCCTGTTTCCATCTCTCTTTTCACAGTTAAGCCCCTCCCACTTGCTCCAGCTGCTCCAGTACCATCATCAGTGTCCCTCATGTTCCTCACTCAAGACCAGTCTGGTTTTAGTCCACTAACAGAACATGTCTTCTTGTGTGTCCCCCTCATGTCTCAGCATGTCCTCTGTGGTTTGATGTCTCGAGTTCAGACAGACGTTCAGTCACCAGCAGAATGGACGGCGGTCAGCTGATGTTTGCGGTGACGGCGTCGTCCTCCAGAGGACACTGGCTGTCTCACGCTAACGCCGCGGCAGACCTTCAAACGTCCACATTCTCAATGAGATTCTGCAGCTTCTGCTTCTCTGCTGACGTCATGGTGACGTGTGTGTGTGTGTGTGTGTGTGTGTTACAGGAAACAAACATGACTGACAGGACGAGTCAAAACCTGTTGCAGAGAGAAAAAAAGAAAATCTTCCACATTCCTACATATTTGTCTAACTGTAAATGGAGCGAACTGAGTCACTGTTCAGAGTCAGAATCATAAACGCTGACCCTGTGAGGACCAGTAGAACCTCATGTGTTCAGGGATTTTTAAGTCTTTTTGACTTTGATCTACAGTTGAACATTGTTGGCTTTGATTCTTGTGTCAGTGACGACGCTCTCTGTCCAGTGACCGGCAGTCTGCAGATGTCACATGTTAGTATCGGCTCAGCTGAACCTCGTCAGAGCAGGAACTGAAAAAAACACCAGGTTCTGTCACTGATGGAAAAGTGCCAATATATCAAAAAACAGCAGTGGTCCCAATATAGAACCTTGGGGCACGCCCTTTGTCAGAGACACATTTGGTTGCAGCTGACAAACACTTTGGAAGTTCCGAGATTGAGGAAATGTTATTTTCTGTTCTTTCGGGGCAATGTCGGGAATCGAGTGAAATGGGTTTTTACGACGTTGTGCAACAGGAAGTATCTAAATGGAGCTCGTCTTGAGACGAGGTCAGCAGAAGTCTTCCTCCATACTGTTAAAGTCTTTCTGTGACTGTTGCAGTAAACTCACTCACTCTCCCACACCAAAGTCCACAGAGAAAATCAGTGATTTGTGTGCTGTGATGTTAAAATCACTGTGGTTTGTCTAACAGTGAGATAAAGACGTGAGGAAACCGTAGACTTTATTAGCTAGTGGCGAGAAATCAACGATGGCACGTTTCTGCTGGTGGGCGCTGTGACCGTGTCGTACAAACCACACTTTTAAAATTCTTAGTGTCTCTGACGAGAGCAGAATGTCTGGACTTCTGTCTGAACAGTTGGAGCCGCCTTTGCTGCAGTGAGGAACAGGAAGAGGAAGTGGGTCCCTGCCTCCAAGGAGACACGGTGGAGGCAAAGACGACATCCTGAAGAGAAAACGCACAACAACACAACCCGAGAGAGAAGTCCAGACTTCCTGCTGTGAGTTCAGTCGACCCTTCACTTCTTCTTCTGTCTTTGTAATTTTGATCTGTAGGTGACGTTGATTATTCTGCCTTTTCATGTTGTTTCTCTGCAGCTAATGAATACACTCACATACATATATACATACATATATATGTATACACACATATATTCACAAACTTCACTTTCCTGTTGTTAAAGTCTGTCTCACAGTGAGATAAAGACGTAGACATCGTCCACTTAAACTGATGTAGATTTTATTAGATTAGACTCATTTGTTTAGTCTGTTTTTCATTGCGTCCACACTTCTAAACACCTGAACTATCCCTTTAACATTTAATATTGGGTCACTGTGGAAGAGACGAAAAAGTCAGGTTCAACAGGGGAGCTGTTTTCATATGAGGCCGCAAATAATGACCTTTTTTAAAATGAACTGATGATTATCATCATGTCAGTGAAAAAATACTTTTCAGTCACAAAGTTAATCAAGTTCCTCTGCAGGTGAGTCAAAATATCAACCACCTCAAACTTTACAACTTCACAACCCAGTGAGAGAAATGTGGAATAAAAAAAAAAACCACGCAGCAGGCAGACGTTATTGTACGAAACATTTTTAAACTCTTAAACGTATCAACACATTCAATCATCAAGTCAACGTTTACATGGACATGAAAGTGAGTGATGGAGACTCAGCACCGCCCACCCTGCCCAGCACCGCCCACCCTGCCCAGCACCGCCCAGCCGCTGGACGAGGTCTTTGACAAGACTTCTCCACACGTACTGACCTGAGCTTTTGTAAGTGTAGATCCTTCTAGGTCCGTGTGCTTGACGGCTAATGGATTTTCATTCTGTTTGTTTCTTTTTTACCTTCTGTGAGCGATGAAAATATCTTTGACTACAAAACATTAAACTAACATTACTATATAAAAAAAAACACAACTTCCAGTGCTCTGAGGGGGCGGAGCTAGCTTGTTGTAGCCTGCTCTTGCTAGTTTTCCTCACGTACAGACTCAGCGTGGCGGCGTGTCGTAGGCTACGCGGGAAAAAAGGATAAACGTACAAATGCAAAGTCTCCAGATTATTCCCCGACTGAATGTGGTTTTCCGTGGGCGGCGAGAGGCGGGGACGTCCTCATGGATCCCGGAAAGCCCTCAGGACGTCAGCTTCTCAGTACCGTCATTGTTAAACGGTCGAATAACTGTCAGATATGAAAAGTTAAAAGTTATCTTGGAAAAAAAGAGCAGAAAAACTCTCTCATTGAACATTTCTTTGGCAATTCTAACGTCATAAAATCTAAATAAATCCATGAAGGTTCGTGAGCTGACCTAGCTAAAATGCTAAAACATTAGCCACTGTTGTGTGAATTGCGGATGTTTGTGAAAATTGGTGTCTTAAAGATTATTGAGACGACTGCACAATATCAATCTTTTTGTGTGTCTGTAGTTTTAAAAACCTCCTGTGATTCCAACACGGAGCCAAAAACTACAAAAGCCTTTTTTTTTTTCAATTTAAAACATAACATTCTAAGCAGAGATAAAAATATTAAGAAGACATTTCTCTCCGTCCTACAGCAGGACGCAGGGCCTCTTGGTGACGACGGGCTGCGGGTTGAGAAACGCCCGCACGGCCTCGGCAAACACGTCCTTGATGCCGTCCTGGTTCAGAGCCGAACACTCCAGGTAGCGGGCGGCCTGGATCTGACGGGCGAGGGCAGCGCCCTGCTGGTGAGTGACGGGCATCTGGTTCTGCTCCTTCAGCTTCCTCTGAGTCTCCACGTCGTTCCGGAGGTCACTCTTTGTGCCGACCAGGAGGATGGGAACGCCGGGACAGTGGTGAGACACCTGAGGGTGAAGGTCAAAATCCTCTTAAAGTTCACGTAAACCTCTACGGACACAGACTCTTGTTTTTGACCTCTGACCTCTGGGTGCCACTTGTGTTTGATGTTCTCGTAGGAGGCGGGGCTAGAGATGGAGAAGCAGACGATGAAGACGTTGGTCTGCGGGTACGAGAGCGTCCTCAGTCGGTCGTATTCCTCCTGACCAGCCGTGTCCCACAGGTTCAGACTGATGATCCGACCGTCCACCGTCACCTGAGGACACACACACACACACACACACACACACACACGTTTACAGGTTTTCCCAAACGTAATGTTTTTTCACAATGTTACTGCGATAATTGTTAATTGTGTAACAGTCACACACACACAGACAGACACACACACAGACAGACACACACAGACACACACACACACACCTGGCTGCTGTAGTTATCAAACACAGTGGGTATATATTCTTTAGGAAAAGCTCCTGTCGTGTAGGAGATGAGGAGACAGGTTTTTCCGACAGCGCCGTCGCCCACAACCACGCACTTTATCGTCTGCATGATGACCTCTGACCTCTGACCTCTGACCTGTGACTGTGACGGCAACCTGCAACACAAACACACACACACACATACATATGACTGTTCTGATCAAACTGATCTCAGTGTGAGACAGACTTTTCCAACAGGAAACTGACGTGTGTAAACCACTCACTCTCCCACACCACAGGGACACAGGAGCTGCTGGTCCTCTGCTGCCTCGTGTGGTCACTTTGTGTCACTGAGGTCAATCTGAACAAGGGTTTTAAATGCTGAAGTAACAAAATAAGACATTTGAACTTAGTGATGGAGGCAGCAGTGGATCAACAACTCCTGTGTGCTGTGATGTTAAAATCACTGATTTTCTCTATGGGCTTTGGTGTGGGAGATCACTGAGATTGTGTGACTGATTCTCAGCAGCAGGGGGCGCTCACTGCACATTAAGCACACAAACTGTACCTTTAATGTTTACACACAGTTTTATTCTTTTTCTTTTATGTCACAGATAAAACAAAGCGATCGCCATGGAAACGGCAGTGTACCTTCAGAGCGTGTGATTGGTCGACTGCGCAGAGACGCCTCACTGTCCTTCAGTTACAAGAATTGGATCAGAAATGCAGGACGTTCCATTGTCCAACTGCAGACAGACAGACAGACAGACAGACAGACAGACAGTTCACTGTCAGTGTCTGTGTTTATGGAAATGAGCTGCAGAGGGAAGCAGTGTCCATACAAAGCAGAGATGTTATCACACACACGCACACACACACACGCACACACACAGCAGTTTGCATGTCAGTGAAGCTCAGCGTTAATTAACGTCACAAACACGACATTTGTTTACATCATTTTTCTAGAACAAAAAGTTTTTAAAGGGACAGTCATGGTTTTATTACACCGTTGATTCACTGTCACACTGTCACATGTCACATGTCACCACTCAGGTTTAACTGTCCACAAACCAAAATGATTCAGTTTGAATGATATATTTCTCATATATGGAGCAAAAAAAAGCAGAAAACCAGGTCTAAACCAGGACTAAAACACTGTAGAATATAGGTCTGAAGCAGGTCTAAACCAGGACTAAAACACTGTAGAATATAGGTCTAAAGCAGGTCTAAACCAGGACTAAAACACTGTAGAATATAGGTCTAAAGCAGGTCTAAACCAGGACTAAAACACTGTAGAATATGGGTCTGAAGCAGGTCTAAACCAGGACTAAACACTGTAGAATATAGGTCTAAAGCAAGTCTAAACCAGGACTAAAACACTGTAGAATATAGGTCTAAAGCAGGTCTAAACCAGGACTAAACACTGTAGAATATAGGTCTAAAGCAAGTCTAAACCAGGACTAAAACACTGTAGAATATAGGTCTGAAGCAGGTCTAAACCAGGACTAAAACACTGTAGAATATAGGTCTAAAGCAAGTCTAAACCAGGACTAAAACAATGTAGAATATAGGTCTAAACCAGGACTAAAACACTGTAGAATATAGGTCTAAACCAGGTCTAAACCAGGACTAAAACACTGTAGAATATAGGTCTAAAGCAGGTCTAAACCAGGACTAAAACACTGTAGAATATAGGTCTAAAGCAGGTCTAATCCAGGACTAAAACACTGTAGAATATAGGTCTAAACCAGGTCTAAACCAGGACTAAAACACTGTAGAATATAGGTCTAAACCAGGTCTAAACCAGGACTAAAACACTGTAGAATATAGGTCTAAAGCAGGTCTAAACCAGGACTAAAACACTGTAGAATATAGGTCTAAACCAGAACTAAAACACTGTAGAATATAGGTCTAAACCAGGTCTAAACCAGGACTAAAACACTGTAGAATATAGGTCTAAAGCAGGTCTAAACCAGGACTAAAACACTGTAGAATATAGGTCTAAACCAGGTCTAAACCAGGACTAAAACACTGTAGAATATAGGTCTAAAGCAGGTCTAAACCAGGACTAAAACACTGTAGAATATAGGTCTAAACCAGGTCTAAACCAGAACTAAAACACTGTAGATTATAGGTCTAAAGCAGGTCTAAACCAGGACTTAAACACTGTAGAATATAGGTCTAAAGCAGGTCTAAACCAGAACTAAAACACTGTAGAATATAGGTCTAAACCAGGTCTAAACCAGGACTTAAACACTGTAGAATATAGGTCTAAAGCAGGTCTAAACCAGGACTAAAACACTGTAGAATATAGGTCTAAAGCAGGTCTAAACCAGGACTAAAACACTGTAGAATATAGGTCTAAAGCAGGTCTAAACCAGGACTAAAACACTGTAGAATATAGGTCTAAAGCAGGTCTAAACCAGGACTAAAACACTGTAGAATATAGGTCTAAAGCAGGTCTAAACCAGGACTAAAACACTGTAGAATATAGGTCTAAACCAGGTCTAAACCAGAACTAAAACACTGTAGATTATAGGTCTAAAGCAGGTCTAAACCAGGACTAAACCACTGTAGAATATAGGTCTAAAGCAGGTCTAAACCAGGACTAAAACACTGTAGAATATAGGTCTAAACCAGGTCTAAACCAGGACTAAAACACTGTAGAATATAGGTCTAAAGCAGGTCTTTACCAGGACTAAAACACTGTAGAATATAGGTCTAAACCAGGACTAAAACTTTGTAGAATATAGGTCTAAACCAGGTCTAAACCAGGACTAAAACACTGTAGAATATAGGTCTAAAGCAGGTCTAAACCAGGACTAAAACACTGTAGAATATAGGTCTAAAGCAGGTCTAAAGCAGGACTAAAACACTGTAGAATATAGGTCTAAAGCAGGTCTAAACCAGGACTAAAACACTGTAGAATATAGGTCTAAAGCAGGTCTAAACCAGAACTAAAACACTGTAGAATATAGGTCTAAACCAGGTCTAAACCAGAACTAAAACACTGTAGATTATAGGTCTAAACCAGGTCTAAACCAGAACTAAAACACTGTAGAATATAGAACTAAAGCAGGTCTAAACCAGGACTAAAACACTGTAGAATATAGGTCTAAACCAGGTCTAAACCAGGACTAAAACACCGTAGAATATAGGTCTAAACCAGGTCTAAACCAGGACTAAAACACTGTAGATTATAGGTCTAAACCAGGTCTAAACCAGAACTAAAACACTGTAGATCATAGGTCTAAACCAGGTCTAAACCAGGACTAAAACACTGTAGAATATAGAACTAAACCAGGTCTAAACCAGGACTAAAACACTGTAGATTATAGGTCTAAACCAGGTCTAAACCAGGTCTAAACCAGGACTAAACCACTGTAGATTACAGGTCTAAACCAGAACTAAAACACTGTAGATTATAGGTCTAAACCAGGTCTAAACCAGAACTAAAACACTGTAGAATATAGGTCTAAACCAGGTCTAAACCAGGACTAAAACACTGTAGAATATAGGTCTAAACCAGGTCTAAACTAGGACTAAACCACTGTAGATTATAGGTCTAAACCAGGTCTAAACCAGAACTAAAACACTGTAGATTATAGGTCTAAACCAGGTCTAAACCAGAACTAAAACACTGTAGATTATAAGTCTAAACCAGGTCTAAACCAGGACTAAACCACTGTAGAATATAGAACTAAACCAGGTCTAAACCAGGACTAAAACACCGTAGAATATAGGTCTAAAGCAGGTCTAAACCAGAACTAAAACACTGTAGATTATAAATCTAAACCAGGTCTAAACCAGGACTAAACCACTGTAGAATATAGAACTAAACCAGGTCTAAACCAGGACTAAAACACCGTAGAATATAGGTCTAAAGCAGGTCTAAACCAGAACTAAAACACTGTAGATTATAGGTCTAAACCAGGTCTAAACCAGAACTAAAACACTGTAGATTATAGGTCTAAACCAGGTCTAAACCAGGACTAAAACACTGTAGAATATAGGTCTAAAGCAGGTCTAAACCAGGATTAAAACACTGTAGCTTATAGGTCTAAACCAGGTCTAAACCAGGACTAAACCACTGTAGATTATAGGTCTAAACCAGGTCTAAACCAGAACTAAAACACTGTAGATTATAGGTCTAAACCAGGTCTAAACCAGAACTAAAACACTGTAGATTATAAGTCTAAACCAGGTCTAAACCAGGACTAAACCACTGTAGAATATAGAACTAAACCAGGTCTAAACCAGGACTAAAACACTGTAGAATATAGGTCTAAAGCAGGTCTAAACCAGGACTAAAACACTGTAGATTATAGGTCTAAACCAGGTCTAAACCAGAACTAAAACACTGTAGATTATAGGTCTAAACCAGGTCTAAACCAGGACTAAAACACTGTAGAATATAGGTCTAAAGCAGGTCTAAACCAGGACTAAAACACTGTAGAATATAGAACTAAACCAGGTCTAAACCAGGACTAAAACACTGTAGAATATAGGTCTAAAGCAGGTCTAAACCAGGACTAAAACACTGTAGAATATAGAACTAAACCAGGTCTAAACCAGAACTAAAACACTGTAGATTATAGGTCTAAACCAGGTCTAAACCAGAACTAAAACACTGTAGATTATAGGTCTAAACCAGGTCTAAACCAGGACTAAAACACTGTAGAATATAGGTCTAAAGCAGGTCTAAACCAGGACTAAAACACTGTAGAATATAGAACTAAACCAGGTCTAAACCAGGACTAAAACACTGTAGATTATAGGTCTAAACCAGGTCTAAACCAGGACTAAAACACTGTAGATTATAGGTCTAAACCAGGTCTAAACCAGGACTAAAACACTGTAGAATATAGGTCTAAAGCAGGTCTAAACCAGGACTAAACCACTGTAGAATATAGAACTAAACCAGGTCTAAACCAGGACTAAAACACTGTAGAATATAGGTCTAAAGCAGGTCTAAACCAGAACTAAAATACTGTAGATTATAGGTCTAAACCAGGTCTAAACCAGAACTAAAACACTGTAGATTATAGGTCTAAACCAGGTCTAAACCAGGACTAAAACACTGTAGAATATAGGTCTAAAGCAGGTCTAAACCAGGACTAAAACACTGTAGATTATAGGTCTAAACCAGGTCTAAACCAGGACTAAACCACTGTAGATTATAGGTCTAAACCAGGTCTAAACCAGAACTAAAACACTGTAGATTATAGGTCTAAACCAGGTCTAAACCAGAACTAAAACACTGTAGATTATAAGTCCAAACCAGGTCTAAACCAGGACTAAACCACTGTAGAATATAGAACTAAACCAGGTCTAAACCAGGACTAAAACACTTGTTCTGAGTGTGTTTGTATCAGAGGAATTATTTCAACATGAAAACTGATCACGTGAACAGAACTGAATCAAAATAAAATCATAAAAACACTGTAGTTTGTCTCCAGATGTCTGGATACTGAGAGTGGCTCCACCCACACTCTGGGGACGTGTGTGTGTGTGTGTGTCTGGGCGGAGGCCGGCTGATCTCAGTCCTTCTGGACGTTGTCACCTCTGATCTCACTGTTTCATTCCTCTCTCGTCCACGTTGATATTTAAATGACAAGTATTTCATGTTCAGGAAACTTCAGCACCATGTTTGTGACGTCTTTGACTGCACTGTGTTTATCTGACACGCGTTCACGTCTTTATCTCACGCACACACACTTTTACACCAAGAAACTGTTTGTTAAACACTCACTCTCACACACCAAAGTCCACCTGCTGGGCTCCTCTGCTGCCTCGTGTGGTCACTTTGTGTCACTGAGGTCAATCTGAACAAGGGATTTCAAAAGCCGAAATTAACAAAAATAAGACATTTGAACCTCGTGATGGAGGCCGCAGTGAATCAACGACTCCTGTGTGTGTGTGTGTGTGTGTGTGTGTGTGTGTGTGATGTTAAAATCACTGATTTTCTCTGTGGGCTTTGGTGTGGGAGAGTGAGTGGTTCAAACGACATAGAGTCTTGCGAGTTTTGCGCTGGTTCTCGGCCCCTTTAAAACCCAGTCAAAGAAAGTGGATATGGACTCTGTGATACTATTATGGGATGTTTAACGTGCACACAAAGAAGGAAAAGACGTTTCAGGTGTTGTAACGTGGTCTTTGTGTAACTTAACTGTTGTTGAGGAAATTAAGGGAAGTTTTCCTTCCTGTGGTTTAATGATGAAACGAAACTGAAGCCAAAAAAAACAACAAACGCTCTCATGATCACAGACGTCGCGTTGTTATCGTTATTACCTGCGATCCTGGGAACATGGATTATTCATTTCAAGAATAAACCAGGATATTTAACGTCAGGATTAGAACTGGGAACATGGGTTTTTACTTTGGGATTAAACCAGGGAACATGGATTAATCATTTAATGGTTAAACCCAGAAACACAGGTTACAAATTTCCAGATTAAACCCAGAAACATGGAGTTTTAGGTTCAACATTAAAGCTAAGAACATTCATTTTTAATATGGGGAATACATCTAGAAACATGGATTATTCTTTTAAAGATTAAAGCAGGATATTTCACTTCAGGATTAAAACTGGGGACTTGGATTTTTACTTCGGGATTAAACCCAGTGTTGGTGTGAAAACGATGTTTGAACAGTTTGAGAGGAAGGAGGAAAGAAAACACCCGAGAAAAAAAGAGGAAGAGGACAGAGCTGAAAATGACCCGCGCACACGTTCATTGTGTCACAGCAGCAGCTTCCTCTGCCGAGGCTCAATCTGACCGCCACACGTCTGCTGCTGGATTATTTTCAGACCCGTTAATCCACACAGATTATACACAAGTCTGAGGTGATGAATCATCTCAAAGACTGAAGCTTAACAATAAAAACACTGAACAACTTTTTTAAAAAAGAGTCTCAGAGGAACCAAAACCTGGACTAAAACACCGGAGAATATAGCACTAAACCAAGACCAAACCAGGACTAAACCAGGACTAAAACACTGGCGAATATAGAACTAAACCAGGACTAAAACACTGATGAATATAGGGCTAAACCAGGATTAAACCAGGATTAAACCAGGACTAAAACACTGGAGAATATAGAACTAAACCAGGACTAAAACACTGATGAATATAGGGCTAAACCAGGATTAAACCAGGACTAAAACACTGGAGAATATAGGACTAAACCAGGATTAAACCAGGACTACAACACTGGAGAATATAGGACTAAACCAGGACTAAAGTGCTGCGGATTACAGGATTCAGAAATTAAGTCCTGTGCATTTCTACATATTGAGTTAGATTAAAAATCAGATTAAATGTGTTGATATCAGGTGTGAACACACACACACACACACACACACACACACACACACAGGGAGTGGTCCACACTGACAGGTTATTGATCCGCTGAAGAACCGATCGATCAGCTGACGGGAAGATCAGATCAATAAAGACATTCTGAAAGTTTGGCTCGAAAGGAAACACACACACACACACACACACACACACACACTGATCTGTCCCCGGTCACACACAGAGACACTCACCGGACATCAGTCCTCCTCTCCGGGCTCACAGCACCACTCAGTCCCGCTGCGTCGGTGTCGGTGTGTGTTTAGTTTGCGTGTGTGTGCGTGCGCGCGCGCGTGTGTACGTGTGTGTGTGTAAGGGTGTGACCGCGGAACTCTACCTCAAAGTGAGGCTGTGGGCGGAGCTAATGAGCAGGAGGAGGAGGAAGTCCGAGAAGAGAGGAAGTAGTGAAACAAGTTTTAAGAAGTTCACCGTGTGTGTGTGTGTGTGCGCGCGCGCGCGCGTGAAACTAACAATAAAGTGTTTGATGTTTCTGACGTGAGAAAATGACAGAAGTGTCGATAGACACATTCTCATCATGTGGTTGTGTCTTTATAGTTGTTCTGTGTCTTTATACTTGTTTTTTGTTGTATAAAGTTGTTATTGTGTGTCTTTATACTTGTTTTCTGTTGTATAAAGTTGTTATTGTGTCTTTATACTTGTTTTTTGTTGTCTATAGTTGTTATTGTGTGTCTTTATACTTGTTTTTTGTTGTATAAAGTTGTTATTGTGTGTCTTTATACTTGTTTTTTGTTGTATAAAGTCTTTATTGTGTGTCTTTATACTTGTTTTCTGTTGTATAAAGTTGTTATTGTGTCTTTATACTTGTTTTTTGTTGTCTATAGTTGTTATTGTGTGTCTTTATACTTGTTTTTTGTTGTATAAAGTTGTTATTGTGTGTCTTTATACTTGTTTTTTGTTGTATAAAGTTGTTATTGTGTGTCTTTATACTTGTTTTCTGTTGTATAAAGTTGTTATTGTGTCTTTATACTTGTTTTTTGTTGTCTATAGTTGTTATTGTGTGTCTTTATACTTGTTTTTTGTTGTATAAAGTTGTTATTGTGTGTCTTTGTTATTGTATGTCTTTATACTTGTTTTTTGTTGTCTATAGTTGTTATTGTGTGTCTTTATACTTGTTTTTTGTTGTCTATAGTTGTTATTGTGTGTCTTTATACTTGTTTTTTGTTGTCTATAGTTGTTATTGTGTGTCTTTATACTTGTTTTTTGTTGTATAAAGTTGTTATTGTGTGTCTTTATACTTGTTTTTTGTTGTATAAAGTTGTTATTGTTTGTCTTTATACTTGTTTTTGTTGTCTATAGTTGTTATTGTGTGTCTTTATACTTGTTTTTTGTTGTCTATAGTTGTTATTGTGTGTCTTTATACTTGTTTTTTGTTGTATAAAGTTGTTATTGTGTGTCTTTATACTTGTTTTTGTTGTCTATAGTTGTTTTCTGTGTCTTTATACTTGTTTTTTGTTGTATATAGTTGTTATTGTGTGTCTTTATACTTGTTTTTTGAGGTATATAGTTGTTATTGTGTGTCTTTATACTTGTTTTTGTTGTCTATAGTTGTTATTGTGTGTCTTTATACTTGTTTTTTGTTGTCTATAGTTGTTATTGTGTGTCTTTGTTATTGTATGTCTTTATACTTGTTTTTGTTGTCTATAGTTGTTTACTGTGTCTTTATACTTGTTTTTTGTTGTCTATAGTTGTTATTGTGTGTCTTTGTTATTGTATGTCTTTATACTTGTTTTTTGTTGTCTATAGTTGTTTATAGTTGTTTTGTGTGTCTTTATAGTTGTTTTTGTTGTCTATAGTTGTTTCGTGTGTCTTTCTAGTTGTTTTGTGTTGTTTATAGTTGTTCTGTGTTGTTTATAGTTGTTTTGTGTGTCTTTATAGTTATTTTTGTTGTCTATAGTTGTTTTGTGTGTCTTTATAGTTCTTTTGTGTTGTTTATAGTTCTTTTGTGTTGTTTATAGTTGTTCTGTGTTGTTTATAGTTGTGTGTGTCTTTATAGTTGTTTTTGTTTTCTATAGTTGTTTTGTGTGTCTTTATAGTTCTTTTGTGTTGTTAATAGTTGTTTTGTGTTGTTTATAGTTGTTCTGTGTGTCTTTATAGTTCTTTTGTGTTGTTTATAGTTCTTTTGTGTTGTTTATAGTTGTTCTGTGGTTTTTATTGTTGTGTGTGTCTTTATAGTTGTTTTTGTTTTCTATAGTTGTTTTGTGTGTCTTTATAGTTCTTTTGTGTTGTTTATAGTTCTTTTGTGTTGTTTATAGTTGTTCTGTGTTGTTTATAGTTGTGTGTGTCTTTATAGTTGTTTTTGTTTTCTATAGTTGTTTTGTGTGTCTTTATAGTTCTTTTGTGTTGTTAATAGTTGTTTTGTGTTGTTTATAGTTGTTCTGTGTGTCTTTATAGTTCTTTTGTGTTGTTTATAGTTCTTTTGTGTTGTTTATAGTTGTTCTGTGGTTTTTATTGTTGTGTGTGTCTTTATAGTTGTTTTTGTTTTCTATAGTTGTTTTGTGTGTCTTTATAGTTATTTTGTGTTGTTTATAGTTGTTTTTGTTGTCTATAGTTGTTTTGTGTGTCTTTATAGTTCTTTTGTGTTGTTTATAGTTGTTTTGTGTTGTTTATAGATTTTATTGTCCTCTGAAGATGAGACTGAATCTCGACACTGGATTTTTTTTTCCTGCACCTCTCCGCTCTGACCACTCGGGGGCGCCGTCACACCACCGTGTCAGACAGACGCTGCGTTCATGGACTGTTGGAAATGAGAAAACCAGGGAGAAACTACAAAACTTCATATATTAACACAGTTTGTGTGTATTTTTCCTTCACCGTCATGATGACTTTATTATTATTATTATTATCTTCTTTAAAAAAACTAATTAAGAGTATCAGGTGACTACAGTCAGGTGAAAAAAGGGGAAAACATTTGATGAAATGTTGAAAGTATGAAAAGTATGTAATGTAAATGTAATCTAGGTAATGTAAAAAATGTATGCAAAATAAAAAATGTTTCATGTGTAATCGTGGAGAAGGAAGAGGATTGGGGATTTTTCTATAGCGAGATTAGTCAGATTTTTGACCTTTTCTCTCAAGATTTAAATCGTTACTCTCAGAATTCTGGTAAGATTCTGACTTTATTTTTCTCAGAATTTCTACATTTTTACATTTTTAAAATGTTGTTTCCAAAAGAAAATGATCATATGTCACTGATCTTTTGTCGTAAATCATTACAAAAAAGTAGTTTAGTTTTCTCCGCCCTGAATTCTTTGTTTTCGTGTTTTTTCCGCGGGTCCGTGAACGCAGCACAGGCGGATCTCCTGCTCGTGTTTTCGTGGGCAGCAGAGTTTTGAGTCGCGGGTGGAGAAAGTGACGCGGATCGTCATTTTCACTCTGAGCCGATCAGTCGGTGTCGGATCGATCGGATCGATGAATTAGCTCGAGAGCAGCAGCTGTGGAGGTGAGTAAACAGCTGTCTGACCTCTGACCTTAAAGAGGGGATACCGCGTCTTCAGTGAGGAGTTCAATTAACCAATCAGTCGTTTACTGATCACTTTTGTTTGTTTCTCACAGTTTAAACGAAACCACGTTGTTGTTCCATGTGTTCGGAAGATTGGAGGACCCTGAACGCCTCCTCAGATCAATACTGAACACGATTGATCGCAATCGGTTCGTTTGACACCACACGTGACCTCACAGTACCGCGGTAAACCACGTTGGCATGATTAAAATGGCAAAAAAAATTCTTTTTCTGTCAAGTTCACTCGCATATGATACAGTGCATTCCATTTTAAGTTGGAACTCTGGATTTTTCCGAGTTCAGCGGCGTTGTTATCTCGTGGTGTTGCAATGTACATTTTCTTCATGATTTATAACTCATAAATTATTTTACACTTTTAATATGTTTGCAAACTCCTAAATGTGTTTTTTTAACGTTACAACTAACTACTGAAAATAATTCCGCAACGTGAAACAATGTGAAACTCTCGGTGTTGTTATCTTGTGATATTGCTACGTACGTTTTCTTCATAATTTATTATCGTGCGAATAATTTTGCTTTTTTTTTTTTAAAAAAAACGTTGCATCTTTTTTGTAACGTTGTGCGTTTTTTTTCATAAATCAAAGTTAGTGGTACTTTTTTTCGTAATGCTTAGTCGTGTGTTTTTGTAAATTTACCAATACGAAACAAATGAAGGTAGATCGTGAACAGAAAGACCCGCCCATTAATGCTGAAGAATCCTAAAATATGTATATCGTAATGTTTGCTTTCAAGATTCTTTAGTTATTATAAAAATGTGAAACAACTAAAACTGAAATTTGTTTCTTACTCTAAATGTCGCAGCTTTTAACGTTGTTCATGTTGCGTCATTTGAATTTGTACAAAACTTTTTGTTTTAGCTTCATGTTTGTTTTTTCGTAAAAGCACCACCAGAGCTGACACGATGTTTTTATTTTGAAATCATGTCCGATCATGTGACCATGTTTTGTTTTTTCGTCTCCGTCCTCAGACATGGAGCGTGTGTGTGTGTGGTTTGTGTGTGTGTGCGTGCCGATGACCACGCACGTCACAGCTCTTGGTGGATTCGACGGCAGTGGTCATGCGCACCTGGTTTCCAACGGTAACACAGCCTCAGGTAAACACGCCCTTTGTTTACTTTTTTATCTGAGTGTGTTTTCAGGTTTTCCTTCTACTTCCTGTTTTTATATGAAACTGAGCTAATGTTATAGGGATAGTTTTGGTTTTGTCTCCCACACCAAACCCCATAGAGAAAATCAGTGATTTTAGCTGGTGGGGAAACAGGAGCTGCTGGTCCTCTGCTGCCTCGTGTGGACACTTTGTGTCACTGAGGTCAATCTGAACAAAGGATTTTAAAAGCCGAATTGACAAAATAAGACATTTGAACGTAGTGATGGAGGCAGCAGTGGATCAACAACTCCTGTGTGTGTGATGTTAAAATCACTGGTTTTCTCTATGGGCTTTGTGTGATTGTGTGTGTGTGTGTGTGTGTGTGTGTGTGTGTGTGTGTGTGTTTGTGTGAGACACCAGTGAAGTGAGCATCTCACCACAACTTCCTGTATGCAGCGCTGTAATAGGAAGTGTGGTGTCAGAAATAGATTCCTCCTAGCTCCGCCCACTCAGCCTCATCATGTTCAGGAAGTGGAGGAAAGACTCCTCTGATTGGCCGGTGTGTGTCCATGACGAGGGACAGGGTCTGAACCTGGACGCCGTGGTTTTGAGCCGTGACTTTGACTCGACCTTCGTCTCTGTTTTAATTCTATTATCTGAGTATTTTTGTCGTCACAGCTGCTGATGTTTAATCCTGACGCACACACACACACACACACACACACACACACACAGACAGGCAGACACACACACACACACACAAACAAACGACTTTTAGAGCGTTCCGTAAGTCGACCATGTTTGTTTGTACCAGCAGTGTTGTTTGGTCGTTCACACGGTCGTTCACGCGTCGTTCACACAATCGTTCACACGGTCGTTCACGCATCATTCACATGGTCGTTTACACAGTTGTTCACATGGTCGTTCACACATCCGTTCACGCATCGTTCACTCATCGTTCATACAGTTGTTTACAACTCGTCATTTGTGGACAGAGGACATTTTTGCTTACAAAAAACACAAGATGTAAACGTTGTGTTTTTAAGCTTTAACCTCTTTAAACAGGAAGTAGTCGTAAAAAAACAAAACAAACAGAAAAACCATAAACAAAAGCAGCAGTTTTTGCTGTCTAAACAGTTTGTGTTAGCTTTAGGACACACACACACACACACACAGCAGACCTAAGTTAGCCATTGTTAGCTAGCTATCTATCTACCCTACGATTAGTTTGGTAGAGCTAACAGCTAAGCTAACACTAAGTCGGCAGATTTGTTTTTGTTGTGCGTCTCGTTTACATCGAACATCGCAGTTGACCGAGTTCTAGTCGAGATGTCGGGGGAAACAACAGAGACACAAACGTATCTGGGGTTAGCGTTAATACCGCGTGGAGTGTTTTTTATCGACTGGTGTCGCTAACAATCGCTCCACGTGTTTTAAGACTACGGTTCCAACGTTCTGTGTGAACAAGTGAATTGCTGTGAAAAAGAAAGTAAATACGTCGCATAACTTTCGGGTCACATGAAGTTCGGATTGCGTAACGTTCGGGTCACATCACTTTTGGATCACATAACTTTCGTGTTGCGTAACTTTCCTCACGTGAAGTTTGGATAACTTTCTTTCGATGGAAAAAATCTAAACTGGGTGAAACTGGAAATGCTTGTTATGAGTTTTTTCATTTTATTTTGAAAATCAAAATAACAGTTTGTTATCTGTTCTTTTTTAAACAAATGATACACAAAGAGTCCGTCCTGTGAGGCGTTCAGGGTCCAACAGTGGAGGAGAAAACAGAGAAACAATGTCGTGGCCTGGAGCAGCAGAGACGACAAATATTCAAACTCTCTAAACCAGAAAAACCTCTTAAACAAACAAACGACAATAAACAAATAAATCATTTACCTCGTGTTAAACATCAGTCACTCTTCCTCACTTCCTGTCTGTGTGTGTGTGTGACTCTTCCTCACTTCCTGTCTGTGTGTGTGTGACCCTTCCTCACTTCCTGTCTCTGTGTGTGACTCTTCCTCACGTCTTGTCTCTGTGTGTGTGTGTGTGTGACTCTTCCTCACTTCCTGTCTGTGTGTGTGTGACTCTTCCTCACTT